>NC_085048.1:114859876-115052376 GCF_963662255.1 Cinclus cinclus
CTGAAAACAAATTTATCCCAGGATGAGATTTAATATGAGAAGCAAATATTTCATTGTTACAATAGACTAAATCAACTATTTTAACTCTCTTTTCGTGCCTGTACTTTTTCAGCTCAACCTTTTTCCTTTTCTATGAAATTCAAATGTTCCCCTCTTACAAACCTCAGTCCTTTATAGCTTCAAAGCTGTGTAAAATGCTAACTAATTAATACATGTGACTTTCCTTTCACATGTGACAACAAAGCGTATGCTGCTTTTTTGATTGGTAAGAGTTAATTTGCAGTGACACAACATATGTGTTTACAGGTTTTCTAATGTTTGTTGTTTGGTTCACTGTGTAATTAGACCTACTGACAAGGAAGCTTATGCACTGAGAAAGGAGGGGTGAAATAGTGGCTGGGAGATGGCAATCCTGCCATTTTGAGTACATGCAGTGTTGAAATCAGGTGCGAGTTAAACATAAATAAACAACACCCTAAACCCAGAAGACAAACGTGTAAAAGACTCTCAAGCCACAGTAATTGCCATGAAAAAGGCAGAACTTGTCAAGATGCACCCTACAGGACTAGCTACACTAAGAGGAACCACCAAGGTGTATTATACCACAGCAACGGTGAGCCTCAGCAGATGTTAACTCTCATTTTTCAGATCTCATTAAGAATATGAGCTCCTGGGTAGGCTCAGCACAGACAGACTGCAAGTTCCCAGTGGCTGGATTGCCATCACAGAGCAATAGCACAGACCCAAAATAACTTCAGCGCTGTCATTAGAGTTGCACTAGGTACCGCAGCAGCACGGAAATAGCGATCAAGGTGAATGATGGGCCTCTGGAGAATGCAGATGATTAAGAAAAAACTCCTTTACTGTGCAAGATTCACCCTGAAAACAGTAACTATGAGATACCTGTCAATATATAGAGCTTATCTGTCTGTGCAAGATTTCACGATACCGCATTTAGCTAACGTGGCTAATGAACGAAAACAAACTTGACAAAAATAAACCCACGAGGGCAGTTTAAAACAATAGATTAAACCACCTGCATTATTTCCTGTGCAATTAAACTCTAGAATTAGTATAAAGTAGGAAAACCACCAAAATGGTGATAGCATCGCTTATCTGGTTCTCTAGTGAATCACGTTTGCAGCCACCCCCACCGCACGCCGCGCCTTAGCTCTTCGCACCGTGGGTATGTACAACTCTGAAATATAAAATTAGTTGCTTTTGAAGGACACTGAGCTCCCTCTGGTGAAGGCATAACAAGTTTATTAAGTAAGCACCACCTCTGGAAGTATAATCCCCTCTGGCTTCTTCCATGGAGTTTATTGGTTCAGTTTTCCTAACCATGAGCATCATTAGGGCAATGCAGTAATTAAGAGTTGTTAGAAAGTGAATTCTCAAACTGCAGATTAGAAAATTAAACTATTTCCTGATTACATATTAATGGAGCACAACAATAGCAGTTGCCATAAGCTTGGAAGGCAACCAAGGGATAAATCTGTGTACTTAATTACCATAAACAATGGCTGCATAGAAATGAAGTTTTATGCACATTCCCTTCTGTAATATGTCTGATATCAGTACACACTTGACAATTCTTGTTCAATTATCTCTATTATTTAATGCGCTGTGAACGGCTCTGTGTAAATAAAATTAACCACCCCAATTACTTTGAATTCATCTAGGGACAACGTAATAAAAAATGTGAAGAATTCTGTATGCCTATTAATCTAAAACATTACAGAAGCTTTCACCAGATTTTCTTGTCTATATTTATTTTGTCTACATTTATTTTAGTGCACTGCTAATTCAATTACATTTACCATCGGTGGTCAATCAGCAGCAGCAGAGGGGTTTTTTTAAAATTTCATTAATCCTTGTACAGTACCACAAACATACTCATCCATTAGTAAGGTACAGGATCTCACATGGAAAACACAAATATGCTTCTACTTGAATTTGGGAGCCTGAAGTTAAGCAGAAAAACAATTAAAAACACTTCATACCCTGTGGCCAGATAACATAATATCTGATAGCTACAATTTTTTTCAAATACTTGATTTGCAATTAGTGAAGAAACAGTGACTGAATAAGAGATAAATTTCAGATTAGAGATTTGTAAACCAGGATTCTTCAACTTTTATTTTAATTGTGCTATGTGGTAATTCTGCATTTTAACTGGCATTTGGATATCAAGATGATGAACACCTTCAAATGCAATGACAGAAGAATTTGCAGTGGAGGAAGACACGTCAGAAGCAGAGAGAGAGAACTATTTTACCCCTAGATTAAGCACAACATGGGTAAATAAACCTGAGGAAGCAAGATAATCCTGCCTCTGTCATCATTTAGTTTCAAGCCATCATAACAGAGGAAGAAGAAAAATCAATGATATTAGATCATGATTTTTGTACTCGATCATCCAAATCATTCCTCTTGCTTGAATGTCTGGGCTGCCTTTTCTCTAAAAACTTGCACCCAGCAAATTTTCTATGGTATTGTGCTTCATAGGGTGGACGTTGCAAAATCCCTCCTATAAACTCTTACCTATATCCTGACAACAGCAAATGTGCCATGAGGTTACCCCAGGGAGCTCAGGGCACTGAAGCACTGATTCCCCTCATTTTTCAATGGAGCAGTAACCACACTGCTCTGGAACAAGATGAGGATACATTTTCAATAAAAGTGCAAAGAACGAGGACTGAGGTTGCATCACTACCGACATAAATTGCTGGATATTAGTAGAAGTGTGACCACTCAGATTCAAATGGAAATCAGCAACCCAGGAATTCTAATAACTTTTATTTTTTTCACACATCTTAGGATAAGTGTTTCTAGTCAAATCACGAGCAGCTGGCACTGGAAACGCAAAGCTTCAGCCAGTTCCAAACTTGGTGCCTAGCTGATGAACTTTGAAAGTATCTGCTCCCTTCTGGCCAAGAGCCAGAAACTTGTCTTCCCCAGCCAAAAAAGCTCCCTAGTAGAGCAGGAAAATGGCAGTGCATGTGCAGACAAGGGCCTAGGCTGTCTTCCTACAGCCCCATTTCCATTAGATGCCCTTCTCATGTGGAGGGCAGCAGCTCCTAGGGCAGTGGTGGAATGGATACTCTGCAGTCCTAGGGATACATCCTAGGGAATGGACTGGAGAGCAGTTGTGTCGAGGACTCCTCTCCTCCTTGCTCATGCCAGAAATGGAGTGGGGCACTGGAAACCTCCAGGACCCACTTCACCCAGCTACCCACGGCCACTGCATCCCTATCAAAGTCAGGGTGGCATTTTCAACCTTTTATTTGCAATTCTAAGTGCTAGAAACTTCCTCTAAAACCTAAGTGAAATATCTAACGAAGTCAAATAATGCCATGAACTTGGATCTAACCAAGAACACATATTATTTATACTTACAGTTGCTTCTCTTTTGGTGAAACCATACAATTTCTTCCACATTTATCAAAGCCTGCAGTTTCCAAGGGTTAGTCACTATATCTTTCTGGTCTTATCACTAGCCCACAGTAACAAAAGTCCCACCAAGACAGGCGGAACATTAAAACAAATGTTTTGATACGTGGGAAAAAGATACAAAAATCTTCTGTGAAATGAATGTATGATTTGAAATGAATGATACAGAATAATGTTCAAGCTGCTGCCTGAAAAAGTCCCTCCTGGCTAGGCAACAAAAAGGACTCTCAAACTAATAAGAACGAAGAGCTGCCAGGTGGCAAAGAATTTCCCCACTGGAAAAAAATACCCCCAGTTCTGTGCTGGAGAAGGATGAGAAGGAAGAGACAGTGCTTTCTTCATAGTAAGTCTTAATAAAGAACCAGGCCAAGCACAGTGGAGAAGGAAAAGATGGTCTAGTCCCCAGCAGACACAACAGGGTTGAGCAGACCATGCTCTACCTTCTTGAATTTAATTTCAAGGCAAATGACTAAGTCATGATCGGAGACTCTCAGTTATTTAATTTATCTTGCATGGTCTTGGCACACAGAAACAACACCGAAAATCTCAATATCAAATGTGCTCCCACACTGATGGGGACTACGACTCTGCAAACAGTTGTTAGGATCATTCAGTGTAAGCCCTTCCTGACACAAATGTACAAATATGGCACCCTGCTTCAACTGCTGAGAAATAAGGTCAGCAGAGACCTTTACTTGCCTGAGGTTCTCCAGTATTACAACCCCAAGCACTACAAAATTAAGAAAGAGATGTGATTAAACAAGAGTGTTAATTATTAAACCAATTCATTTGTGGTTCTTGTCCTCCACGTTAAGTTTTCAGGATCTTTTTGCTACACATGCCCAAAGGTTTTCCTTGTTCCTAAAGCCTGCATTTTCAGAAAACCCAAATATCAGAAGACTTTTCAGAATAACTCTGAGAGCTGGAAGCATTTCATAATTCTCATCTTTCTGCTATGTCCCAACACCTAAGGGAGTGTTTGCAAAACCCCGAGACCATCAACAGTCCTTCAGGGCTTTTCTAGCTACCATGCTGTGGTTACTTTCTTCCTTCAGACTTGGCTTTACAGATCACTTGGTGGCCCATGGCAAGCTGGCAGGTCATATGGTGTTGACTCATCATTTTTATTTCCAGATCCCTCTCTCAGTCAGACACTGAGGCGTAGCTGCCCAGACTCTGACAGAAGAAGCTGGGATGAAGACGTGGGCACAAGCTCTTGATTTGTCTGCTTGAGGAATTACTTCCCGTTGAGAGGTACAGAAGAAAAACCAAGTGCCATCCTGACAAAGAGAGCCATGGTAGAACCTCTGAAGGCTCTCTGGTAAGATGTGGCCCACAGGTAGAAGAGTTTGAGAATCCCTGCTTTCAAGGCTATGAAGTTAACTATAGGTTAAAAACTCCAGTTTTCACATGTTTTCTCCTAAATCACATTTTTAAGCTGAGAACATAAATAGGATGTTTATAACTGACTTGTCAAATCAATTGCTTTAAATTAAGTCCTGAATGCTCAGGAAATGTTGAAAGTAAAAGTAAATATTTTACTATGGCTGCACCACTTGTCCCTTTCTCCCCAGCAGAAGCAATGGATATTTATCAGTATTCCAGTTAAAAACCTTTACACGACACTGTTACTCTCCAGCTGTGTGCTAGACTCCTATTTTATGCAGGATACTTATAAAAAAAATTAAACTCATCATGGGTCTGATAGAAAGAATGCAGCAACTTCTGTCATACTTCAAAATACAAGAAATTAAAATCAGTAAGAAACCTCTTTTAAAATGGACTAAATGACATAAATAAAACAATAACATGATTATTAGAGATTTTAAATTCTCCAAGTCCTATGCTGATGTGTCCATATGTATCTATAGGTGGTATCTGGAGCATATGTAAGACTTGTGAAATATTGTACTGGCTCTTTTGTGCAGAACATACATTTCACAAATACAAAAAAGTACACAAGAAAAGTGCAAGATAACACGCACACATTTTTTCTAGCAACATAACTAAAGATGAAGGTGGAATGCATTTGTAGGAGTATTTCAAAAGACAGTAATAGGTACAAGTCCTACTAAACAAGCATCCATTCAGCATGGAAACAGTTTCTGAGTTACATGTTTTTGTATAATTAGTTTAAAAAAAAAATCAAACAACCTCAGCACGTGAGAAAGTAAATACATTGAAAAGACACTCTAATATTTGGATACAAATGGCAGGCTCATTTTAAAGTACTGAACTTTAGTTAAAGTCAATTCATCTGTATTTCAAAACATAACCCCGAATTCCAATTTACTTTAAAACCTATTATTTCAGTTAAAGATGGACTTCAAGTTTATAACATCAGCTATCCATATAACTTACAAAGACAGTTTACCCACAAAGTAATCTGGACCAACTAACTCTTTTCCCCATGGACAGGAAGAACATTTTTTGGACCTACAACACTATATATTTTTGAAACACGAAAGCACCTTTTGTTTCCAATTGGTATGGTTTAACCTCTCCATCTCTGATGACCACCAACACTTAATACCCATCTAAAGTTCATCACTGAAGTCACAGCCATTATGCTTTTAAACAAAAAAAAAACCAAAAAACATATGTTTTAACCCAAGGCATCGCTGTCAATGGCATCTACAACACCAAGTGCTATAGACTTTTAAAACCCATCCTCCTGAAAATAAATGAATAAAATAATTGTGGAGCATTGGTAACCAGATAGTATTCTTAAATTTCAGTGATCTAGTCAATGGAGCCTTCCTCCATGTACTGTGCTGTTTCATGCAGTACATGGCTTTAGCTGGCCAAATTTTTTTTTCCCACTGAATCAGTAGAACAGTGAAGATCTTACTTCTTTTTTTTTTTTTTTTTTTTTTTTTTAAGCAGTGGCATATCAATGAGGCACAGATGTGTATTCCAACTCTGCATGGATGAGCACACTGTTCAATAGTGCTGGCTCACACGGTATCAGGGCAAGTTATCACTTCCCATGAAGGCACTCTTATCACCAGGGCCCAGAGAGGTGGCTGCAAATCGCAGCCTTTTTATTTTCAAGGCAGTTTTGCTGAACATTCAGGCTTCAAAGATTCACACTTCCAAAACTCTATAAGAGTTTGTGAACGCTCAATTTGCCAAAACTGTTTACAGTGTAATTGGGCACCGTACCTGTGTCCATGAGATAGCGAAGGCGCTTCTCCACCAGCGCGGCACGGGTGTCAATTTGCTTTTGCTCATTCTCTAGTGCTGCCAATTCTCCTACAACATACTGACTGGTGTCTTTGAACCCTTTCTGTTAAAGAGAACAAACAAGAAGAAAAAACATCACTTGTAAGTTGCATTTTTCCTTTCCACAAACACTTAGTAAGGCACTTACCTAAACAACCAAATATCATGCTCACTACCAAAAAGCTAACACATTTCATAAACTCTACAATTTTGCCAAATGTCCTTATTTGTTTATTAAAATATCCGGGTTTTTTTTCTTTAGGGAACATTTGATTTTGCAGTTTTTTCCTAGCTGGCAGTTATTTTGAAATTCCTGTAATTTATTTCTAAGTGCATAAAAGCTGTTGTAACAAAGTGCCATGAAAAGAAAGGTAACACAAATAAAGCACTATGTAACATGCCATTTCTACTCCATTGGGTTCTGATTCAGTTTTAAAACATTAACTTTTGGGGCTGGAAAAACTAGCACAAGAGTGTCTAATGACAATTAAACAGTGGGCTTTTAAGATTAAAACCAAACCCCAAGCAAGATTTCTGGCTTGTTTAGCTCCTCTGAGCCAGCTGTAGCACTGAGGGTCCCCAGCCTGGGCCATCCTGCCCCTCTGGGTTTCTCTGACTGAAGGAACTGGCCTGCCTACAGGGTGATCTGTAAAAACATCACTAATTAACTGCAACTCTTATCCTGGAAAGTGGTGACAAGGCCCTGGGCAGGCACTCAGGTGCACAGGGACTAACCTGAGCTGTCCTGCCTCTGCACCAATCACACCTGGCCAGGGGGCAGCCCAGGGGATGCCATGTTGATAAATCCCACTGAACCTTACCAAGAAAGCTTTGGGAACACTATAACAAGACTTTGTACCCTGTAACTCCTCAGCACTGCCCTGCACATGACCACAAAGATCTCCAAGCGTTTCCAAAGCCATGTGGCTCTCACAGGAGCCCAAGCAAAGACATTCAGTGCCTCCAAGTTATACTCATGTGGCTCAACAGCTTTCACACAGTGCTGTGGCTGTGCACAATGCTCTAATGTCATTCCTGAAGCATGTTTTTGCATAAGTTAGGAGAAACACGTTACTCCTTCCAAGTAACCTTCCGTGCACTTTTTTTCCTCCTACGCCTGACCCAGAGCCTGGGTGAATGTTTTAAATAGGTAAAAAGTAAAAAAACCCTGACAAAATTATTTCATGTTTCATCTACACCCTGTAAAGGATGAAACAAAAATCACTGTCCTTTGTGAACAGAAAAATCCACAGGCTTTTCTTTTTTTTTTGGAGACTTATTTCCCTACTAGAGACTAACTTGTTGCTGCATAAGGGTCTCAGATACTTTCACTGAACGTTTTCAATTGTTTTTCTGTAAATGTGTCTGAAATAATCAATTCAGCTTCATATTCAGGAAGGAGGCATAATAAACACATCAGCATATTATTTCAAATAAAAACATGTTCAAAGTGAAAGTTAACAGCAGGGCTGAGCTCCCAGGACCAGTAACAAGTATAGAACTTTGAAATTCGGGGTATACAAATTTAAGGACATTAATCTGGTCCTTTTCTTCCTACACAATAGCCAACAGTAGCATCCCTAATGGAAAACCCTTTTCTACCTGTTGTATAGCCAGAAAAACAGCAACAACAAAACCAAAACTCGCTGAGAGCAGACCCTGAAGAAAGAAAAAAAATCAGTCTGGGGAGTTGAAGCGATGTGCAATATATTGCCTTTCATCAACTATAATTAATTGAAAATAGTATGAAAACTTCCCTAATGTCAGCATGTATAATTGTTAACAATTGCTATTAGAAGATGAAAAGAAATGCTGTGTCAGGCTGTAATATCCCAAGAGCTCATGTGTATCATCTGCATATATAATGTGAACTCACTGTGCCAGACCTTTTCAGCTCTGCAAAAGTACAACTGGGCTAAAAATAACATCAGCTCGTGAAAAGTTCGATGTTTTGGTGTAGATATGACAGCGGTACAAAATTGCTACTCAGCTCCAGATTGCCTCAGCAAAAATGACAAATGTGTTCAGATAAACTGTGGAGAGCAACAAACAATCACCCTCAAAGGCTGTGTTGAGCTTTCAGACAAAAAAAAAATTCAGGTTAAAACTTGGTTCTTCCTGCTTCTGTCCCGCAGCTGTCCATCAAAACCAGCTTTCTCCCTGCGGTCTATCAAATATTTCCCTCACAAATCAATTTTACACATGATCAGCCCATACCCCTACTGAGCTGAACCTCCCCGTTAATTAAGTGAAGAAATTACCATATATATTATATTAATGCAAACATCATTCAGCTAGTAATTCACGGCTGATCTGGATAATGGAAAGGTTGAACACCCATTAACCCAAGCCAACAAAATGGGTTGGCTGAGAAATTCTAGCAGGTCTCATGTGACTCTTCCCTCTAACTGCAGCTCTGCGGTATCTGCTATTGTAATAATTAAAATCCTCCCGGTAGATCAATACTGGAATCTCTTTATGGGAAGTGCCCTGATGGAAATGTCTCAAGGAAGCTGGGGCTGTGGAACTCTGAAAAATTCATTTTTTTTATCTGACAATTATCACCACACTGCAGACTAATTCAACAGTGCACCCCTCTCACTCTGCTTTGAATGCACTGGAGATTGACATCTAAAAAACCCTAACATCTCATTTTAACAAATAAAGGCACTATTTCCACATACAGTTTGGAATTATCAGCAATCATGAAACCAGACAAAAAATTAATATACATTAAGCACTTCATCTTCTGATGGCTTCCTCTGAGTCTCAGCTATCGCAGCCTTCTCCTCATTTCCTCTCTTTGTATCTTCCTGTATTGATCTCTGCCTTTTCATCTCTTGAAAAAAGGGAAAAGACATGTAAAATTATTATAAAGCTTGATATTTATGTATTGAAACGTGGACTTACATTATCGGGTTTTCATATATTTATTGTTAAATATTATTAAATCATAAGATGGGAAAACAGGTTTTATATTTTCTCCTACCTGGTCTGCTCTCCACGTATTGACTGAAAGACTGGAGCTGAGTTTTCCTGACGGTCGAGTCCTTGCTGAACACAACGGGATTTCTAAACCGTTCTGCTGCTTTTTGTGATCGCTCAGCATGATGTTCCTCTGTTCCATTCTGCTGGGGAAAAAACAGACACACAACAGTTTCTTTTGTTTACGAGTGGGAAGACATTAATTTGAAAGGTACGGTTTGGTGAGGGGACAGGACACAGCTTTTACAAAAGTGGATTTCACAACTCGGTCGGGCCGTGGTTTATATTGGATGGAAGTATCAGCTGCGGGGAAAAAAAGCAGAAGAGTGATTAACTTTTTTTTTTTTTTTTTTAAATATGTGATGGCAACGACTGACTTTTTGCTCTGTGGGCACCCTCCTGCAGAACTCCCTACTTCTTTACCAAGCTGACCTCCTCACTGCGACTGGCATTTGCCAGCGATGCCGATTTTAAACAAAAAAAATTGCTCCTTTGCACCTTTGCTGTGCCAAGCCCTGAGTGTGCTGCTGCCAAGTCACGGCGTCTCTGCCCCTGAACACGATCTGTATCATTTTAAAGCATGTTGCCTTTAGCCTCTCTCCCTGCCCGGTACGGAAATCTGTCGTTTTCTGTAGTCCCATAGACTTGTATGACAAGAAGAACTAGTTTCTAATTTTATGCCCATTGAGATAAACCACTAATGCTGGATGAAGTCTAAAAGGTAGGATTATAATGCTACCCCACTGAACTGCATTTCATCAGCTATAACTTTCCAAAGCCAGATTTGTAAGTAAGCCCTTTACAGCTAAGGAAACTACAATTATCTTTTCCAGGGCTTCCTATGTTAATACTGGTAACAAATTCAAATGATTCTATCAACATGAAATATCCCAGAAGACTGAACCACTGTGGTGTGTGGAAGCTGCAGATACCGAGGTGCTGTGTACCAAACAAATATTTCATTTTATACCTAATCTTTTATTATTTTTATTAAGTGTTTTGAAAGTAAATAGGGAAAGGCTAAGATGCATGACTAATAGCTAAGCCTGCTGAATGCTGAAACTGGTTATCAAAAGCTACCAAGACTTTGCCCTTCCTCTGCATTGAGACAATTGGTAATGAGGGAGTTCTCCAACGGCCTATTCTCTCGCCTCAAGGAGGCCGGGGATACACAATCCCCAAGGGAAGGTAACAGTTTATCCTTTTCCACAAACACAGAATGCCTCATTTAGAAACCTGTAAACCGCATTTTAATAAAAAACAAATCCACCTCAATGCCAAGAGCTCCATGAGAACAGATGGACACCATATATTCCTTATAACGCCGCCTTTCAACTCCTCCCCAGAAAAGACGCACGCAGAGACAAACTGTTAAGTTGCACCTTTTTGTGGGAGTACCTTGAAAAGAATCAACTCCTTCACAAATGCTTTTCATAAAGAGAAATACCATTTTTGTCAGGTTAGGTGATACCAAATTACCCTAAAAGACAGCCTGTGTGTTATTTCACAGAATTAAGGCTTAAACAAGTATTGCTTATACCTCTGGATGACTTTTCAGCTGCACTAATCAGGTGGTTATAAGATCTTGGTTAAATAAAAGGTGGTTTCTTGTTATTAGTATAATAACTATCTGACAGCCTAAACCAGTCTTTACCAAAATAAACAAACATGGCTAATTTTTTAGGCCTGGCAACATGCTAAAATATCAGTGTGATTAGCTAGTAAATCCCATTTTAAGAAACCTTTTTATGACTGGGGACTTCTGCCACTTTACAAATGTATTCCTCTAAGCCCACTAATTCAGTTAGCCTTTTCAATCCATTGTATTATTCTTGGGCCAGCTTCATTTTGCATTAAATCCACTGCAGAAAGCTAAATTGAACGCAAAATTCAGACTTGATCCAGGCTTCCTTTTGTTCAAAGATAGAGACTGAAAGTCCTCTGCTGCTGCCACACACTTTCATCACCAATTTATAGGAACCGACAGTGTAAGGGAAAAGCAATGAAAGTCATTGTTTTGGGACTTCAAAGCATCTCTGTATCTGGGGAAGGAAATCCTTTCAGTCAGCAGTGCTCTCCCCACAGACTGCAGGTGGGTGAAAAGTTATACCCAACTGGAAGTGCCCCAGAGCCATAGGGATATTAATGACATAGAGGGGCTAATTTTAAAAAAATAGAAAAAGGAGAACACAAGGGGTCTAATTAAGAAAATGAAATGGAAAATTGATTGGTGGGCACTTTATGCTGAAGTGGTGAACATTAAGAACAGGCAAAGTGCCCATATACACCACGTACTCATGTCTGTTTTTCTCAGAAGCACTCATCGAGCACCCAAAGTATGTAAGCCTTTAAAGTGTACCACAGCTTAATTTTAATGTAGAAAAAGCAGAGGACCAGCAAAAGAGAGAAACAAATCTCTGGGAGTACAACCACACTCCCATTCAGGTCAGGTACTCCGGCCACTGATTGCACCAGCAGCAGGATGGAGCCTGTGCAGCATTTCTGATATCAGTAACAACCTGAGCAGACAGAATTGAGAGAGCTGCCTATATCTGTTAGTGTTCCACCAATGACAAGTATCAAGATTAAAAAAAAAAAAAGTGTGGATCAATCTACAGGAAAACACCCAGTGCATTGCAAGCCATGTAACTACACTGCTGCAAAGATTTTCTGTGTTTCTGACTTTGAAAGATTTGGTAAGAAATTATTTCCCTCCTCACAAAATAAAAAACCTTTGATCATAACACACAGGTACCAAAACAAAAGCATTAAGCAAAACTTACCTGAATGTCTTGCTCTGAGCTATCTGTTACAGTTTTCTGAGCAGCACTGGAGAGTGAATTTGCCACCTGTGGCTGAGCTTCTAGGAGCTTCTTCAGCTTCAAATCCACCAACTTACTGTTTTGCTCTGCTAAATATGCAAATATCACATACAACAGAGTGAGATGCATTTCAGTGCAGACTCACTACAACAATGTAGCAATTTAAAAGGTAGTTTTAATTCACTTTGCTATCATTTCAAACTTGAAAAAATTAGAAGGAATTATTTTTGGGATTGTGATTGGTGCAGGTTTGTGTAATACATACAATTTTTTTCTTAGAAAATGTACTTGACACTCAGCTGAACAAATAAACATGCTTGCAGACAGCAGATGAAAAACACAGAAAGTAGATAATGTTTAAAGTTACTCCCAATGGGTTCACACCTATACTCTGGTATAAAAACACACTTTAAAAGTCACTTACTTAAAGATGATCATTTATCATATAATTTACATACTGATAACCCCTCAAGTTTATCAACTATGAATTCATCCTAAGGCTTCTCAGCACAGCTTCTCATAAAATTTCAGTATCAGAAAAGACTACTTTCTAGAAATAATTTACTACGATTCATAGAATGTGTTGAAACTGGGAGTCATGAAATGCTTCAGAACTGCATCAAACGGACAGACTTGAAGTCTGCTGAAGCCCCCAAATTTTGAAATCAATTTTAGCAACTTGGATCAGAGTCCAAATAAACAGCAGTCGAGAACTTTACCTCCCACTAATGCTCATTCTGTATGTGAACACTGACTGCATGAATTTGTAACAAGCCTACACACGTGTTTACCCACACACACACACACACATGGACAAATAAGGAGGAGGAAGATGTTAATAACAAGCTGCAGCACAGGACTGTGGAGCTGTCCCTGAGCAGGGAAGCAGAGGAACACTGGCACAGAAGCCCCCAGACACACATGTGCAGTCCCACGTGAGGAATCAATCCTGCACTGGAGCCAGGGGAGCATCACCTGCACATGGGATGCACTCACACCTGGGCCTTGGGTCACAGGCAGAGGAAAGAGCAGCTCCTGTGTTTTCCCACGTGCACAACCTGAGTTTTTCACTGCAGGCTGGTGACTTCTAGCTGGCGTGGAAAGTGGAATCATGACTGTTTAGCCACACAGCTCCTTCCAAGGTTTGGAGTGCCCCAATGTATATTAGCCAGAACATTTTTGGCATGTGGGCAGTCAAATGCTGCCTGTCTCCAGCAGCAGTGGGCTGAGCTGGATTATGAAGAAGAATAATTTCCCTTTCCTCTGGCACACCCAGTTAGGGTGTCCTTAATTGAGGCTCACATGTAAGTACATGCACGTTCATACATAAACACCATGTAATAACTGTGATATAAGAGGTTCACAACATGTAGAAATACTGACAAACACAGACAGAAGTGATACTTAAAACCAAGAAAGAGTAAAAATAAAGTTTTCTCTTCTTGAGAGAGACAGGAGGGGCTAAGATTCAGCAGGGGACTAATTAGGATGGTCTATAATGATCCCAAATGTGAAATGTCCCTTAACAGTTGCACTAGTAGGTGCTCCCAGGAGATTCAGCCTTTATTAGAACTCGTATGATTGGCAGATTTAAACCAAAATCCAAAATTTAATCCAAAATCTACCACAGCACTAGACTGTTTTCTGTATTACTGCCTATCTCCTTTCTTACTTGTCTGTACTTCTGGCTACTGTGCAGACCAAACTGCAAAATGATGTCCCAGATTTTTGTCTGAATGCCTCCCCACAGTGGCCATGGAGCATTGGGCAGTGGGCTTATATCTCTGAAAAGGTACCTCAGAAAAAAAAGGCCCACAAAAATAAATGTTGGTAAGTCACTGAGGCAATGGGACAGGAATATTCACTTATTCAGTTTCTATTCCACCTAAAATTAACCAGTTTTCATTGGAAAATTGTTTTATAGGGTTCTGATGTAAGTAAGCTAAATTCAAGTGATGGAAACACTAAATATAAATTTTAATAATAAATAAATAAATAATAATAAACACTAAACGTAAATTTTCTTATGTGTCTGGAAATCCTCAGACAGAAAAAAATAAAAGACACTACTCAGATCTTTTGCACGCAAGCAAGACTGGAAAGTGCTCTATACACATCACAGTTGGTTTAATTTACAAAGAAAAAAACACTAAATAAGGTTCTGATTTAACATATTATGGACTACATATTTGAGTCTAGCTGGCATGGGCAGAATCAAGGCAGAGGATGCTGAAGATATTCTCTCTTGTACTGCCTGTTTCAACACACAGTCCTGTGCTGGCCAAGTTACTCCAGGCCTGAGCTAACTGTAAGATTACAATATATTTAGCACCACATTTATCACCTAAACTCCAGTTGGGCTTGTAGAGTTTTGAAAGGGAGGAATAACACTCCTGTGTCTTCATGTGTATATGAAACCCCTGTTATTTGAACACTGTTAAGTAAATAGGACTGCTTCTGCTCATATTGATACCTCCATGCCCCCACTGGGGCAACGAGGTATAAACACATGAAGGGGAAGGAACTAGAGAGACACCAAGTCTATATGAACACACAAAGACACATTTGCTCCTCTTCCCTGAGCAGATGGGCCAGGGTGGAAGTGCAGAGTGGCAGCTGTAGTCACCCACTCCATTGCTCATCCCTTTGCCTGCCTGGCACAACCCAGGCAGGGTGCTTTCAGTGGCTCTGCTTTACCAATGTGGCCTAGGGTTCCTTCTCCCATCTAAAGAGCAAGAGACATTTAAATCTGACCCTGTTGGTAGTAATGAGTTCATTGATTTTAAATTTCAACTAAACACGAATGCAAGGATATTAAACATTAGGATTTAAGAGACCTGAAAAGGCACACAGGAATAAAGCTGACAGAGAGACAAGAAGCACATCAGTATTTATATGATGATGGAGTGTTAGTCATGCAAAATACACAAAATAGCCATTATTTAAATTACCCGTTGAATCAAGGTCATTTTCTAGGTTAGTAAGTTCATCTCCACCTCCAGTAACAGAGCATTCAGGAGCCTCCTCATTAGTATCTATCTCAATATTATCATCATCCTCATCCTCATCTGTAGGAATACACAGCATTAAGGTTAGTATTTTCATATGTACATGCAACACATCACTCAAAAGTAAAAAAAGTGAATGCTTTAGAGAACAAGCTGAGTTATGATAAAAATGTAAACAATTAAATAAGTCTGGAAAGAGATTCCAGTCTGACCACTACCGGATTTATCTTTAAACGGAGACAATTTGTTAAACATATGGGGGTCTCTGCTGGAAACTCCTGCTCCAATAGTCTGGCCTCAGCAGTGGCTGTTCTCTGTGCTGAACCTCCGGGTAATTCAAGTCAAAACCGTTTCCCCCAGGCTCCCAGTTCTCCATATTGCAGAACGGGTGCCAAAGCTGCCACGTGGCAGGTTCAGATGGGTCTGGGCAGCAGAAGGACCTTGAGCTCTTGTCTCTTGAGAAAGGCTCCAGGTACTGAGCTCCCAGCTTGGTGAGACTTGCTGCTCCTCACCTTGTATAGTACATCCCAGAGCAGTGATCAGTGTACCTGGCCTAGGTTTCAAGGTCTCCTTCTGGTACAAGGAGGAGCACTACCACCTGGAACATCATGCTCAGTAAGCAACTATGTCAGCTGCAGTGAGAACACACTCATGAATTGCTGCTTTCCCAAAATCCCAGGATGGACCAGGTTGGAAGGGACCACTGTGGCTCATCTGCTCAGGCAGGGTCATGTCAGAGCACATGGCACAGGATGTGTCCAGATGGTTCTTGAACGTCCCCAGCGAGGGAGACTCCGCAACCACTCTGGGCAATCTGTCCCAGTGCTCGGGCACTGCACAGGGAAGAAGTTCTTCCAGGATCCCAGAACTGGACTCAACACTCCAGGCTGGCCTCACCAGGGCTGAGCAGAGGGGCAGGATCCCCTCCCTGACCTGCTGGCAATGCAGTTCCTAATGCAGCCCAGGATCCCACTGGCCTTCTTGTCCCCCAGGGCACTGCTGGACCATGGACAGCTCGTTGTCCACCAGCACCCCCAGGTCCTTCTCTGCAGAGCTGCTGCCCAGCAGGTCACCCCCAGCCTGTGCTGCTGCCTGGGGCTGTTCCTCCCCAGGAGCAGGACCCTGCATTTGCCCTTGTTGAATTCCAGGAGGTTCTTCCCTGCCCACCTCTCAGCCTGTCAAGGTCCCTCTGAAGGGCTCACAGCACTCTGGGGTATTGGCCAGTGCTCCCAGCTTCGTGTCACCAGTGAACTTGCTGAGCAGGCATCTGCTCTTTCATCCAAGTCATTGATGAATAAGTTAAAAGTGCTTTACTGTGCTACTTTTCATCAGCATTGTTTGTAAGCTACACAGATTTTAATAAAATAATAATTGTAATTATATTTTTATGGGATCTTTCTACCAAGTTTCTCAGAGCAGCTTATGAATATCACTCATAAATGAGCCCCATAACATTTTATGAAGTAGGTGATTATTATAATTACAATTATGATGATGTAGGTAAATTATGGCACAGAAAGAGTAAGTAACCTGAAGAAGATCAAATAGCAAGTTCTGAATTGTGAAGCAGATCCCAGAAAAGATCCTGACTCACATTTTCAATACAAATATATAATGAAATTCAAGTCCATAAAAGCTAGATTAGTATTTTCAAAGTAAGTAGATGTTTTGTATTTATTCACTTTCAAATCTCATATCAAATGCTATCTACACACACTTGTTCAGACTTACACAAACATTCTTTTCCTATGTACTCATGCATGCGTGTAAAAATGATAAAAAGGAGTAGACTAAAGTGTGTCGGAAGAAACAAGACATAGAGTAACTAAAGAAACTTTAAAATATCTTAGACAAGGAAAAAAAATACAAATTATGAATACAGGACATGGGTATATTCAAACATCACATAAACAAAAAGGATTCTAAATATATGATGTCATATGATGTCATAATTCTGAATCCCAGAGATTTGGACCAGCATTGGTGCTGATCACTGATGTCTTAGAAACACACTCAACCTCATTCCCAGCCCTGAAGCTTGCACTTTAGGCCCACACTGCCGTCACAAAGGTCCTACATTTGTATCTTCACTTTATTCCTTTATCTCCACATCATTTCCTATAATTCCCATTTTAGGAGCCTGTTAACTTTTTTATGTCTACTCCTTTTTTTTTAACCAGCTGCTCCCTGTAACTAGCCAACATCTTCCACAGACCTCTACTGACACAGGGTAAGGCTCTTGCTCACGAGACAGCAGCAAAGAAGTTCCCACTTGAGTGTCCTATCCACCATCGATTGTGTGTGTGATGGAGCAGCAGCCTGTGTAGCAGGACCCCTGTGCTTCATCTGAGCACCATGACTTCCATGGGCTCCTCTCCATGTGCTCTCCTTGGTCTCTCAAAGACTCGGCTTTCTTCCAAGCTGCCCCAGATTGAGCCAGAGCGATGGAGAAGAACATATCTTTGCAGCCAATCCAAGATCTGCTACCAGACCTGGGACCTGACAGATTGTGCTTCAGGTGTTGGAAGTGGGTGGGCAGAAACACTCCCAGCTCTCTGAGACACCCCTTCAGTTTCCACTTAAACTCACACAGGTGATTCTGGAATCTGGACTCCTGCCGTTTCAGGATGTGCAGAGGTAAGTGAACAAAGTAGAACGGCACTGCATGATCTTCACGAAATGGAACAAAGGACAAAAAGTAAAGGGATAAAAAGCAGACTGAAGAGAAAACAGAGAATGGTAAAGCAACAACAGCAGCAATTCTGATGGCTTTGAATTTCCTTCAAAGCTGCTCTACTGTTTCTGATGAGGAGCTGGACTTTGAACACCATTATAAATCCTTCATGATGGTGTTAGAGAAATTCAGGGGCACTCAGGCCATGGTACTCTCAAATACATCCTGGAGTTCACAGGGGCACACTGAAAGCATGACTGGGCTACTGTGGACATTTGGAAAAGGTAGAAGGGAAGAAAGAGAGACACTCTCATGGCAGAGGGGAAACCAAATCCACCTGGAGTCTAGAAGCAGGCAGTGACTTTTGGAATCACCAAAGGAGTCAGCTCACAAGGTCAGCTCACAGATATTAGTGATCCCACCAGATGCTAGATGTGTCAAAACAATCTAAACAAGATGACAGGGTTTAAGACTCCTGCATACTATGGAACTGCTTATATTAGATTATTTGATTTTCTTTAATTTAATATAGTAAGATCAGAGGCGCTGCCTTTGACACCAGCATTTTAGGAAGCAAAGGAGATGGCAATGTGGAAGACACCAGTTTCTAGTATCAGCTAATGACCTGACCTAGTATTTAATTTAAAGTTGGCAGACTTTGACTGAATATGATTATCAGGACACTTACATTTTATTTTTTAAAAAAATCAATTAAAAGCAGTAATTTGAAGTAATTTCAGAATTTTTGAGTATCTTTAAAAAATCTAGATTCTTTGATTTAAATTACTCTAGGGTTTTTTTCCAGTTCAATGTTCTTCCAGTGTATTAAAAGGGAAATGTGTTTAGGGAGCATGTTACAACAAGATTTTGCAATTATAAATGATAAAAGGAACAACATGACGAAGAGATAACAGATATCTTTTATGAAAAGAACAAATTGCTAGTGTGAAAAACTTAAAGCACTTGGTCCAGAACCAGGGCAGACATTTAGAAAACGACTGAAGGACTGAAGAACTGCTTCCTTGAAAAGTATGTACATTTGAATCCTAGAAAGACAGTAAAGCTTTACTGTGTCATGAAGGAATGAGCAAAATAAAAGATAAAGGATTGAGTCAACAACTTAACACCACTGACCATCTCCTGCACAGCCTGGATTGTGGTCTGGACTGGAGAGAGAGAAATAAATATCTTTTGGAACCACGTGGAAATGCCAGAATATTGATGGAAAGGGATCCAGAGGCATTTTATAGCTCTTACATCTTACTACTGAGATTAAGGTCAGGCCTAAATTGTGGTTAAACTGATATTCTCTTGACTTGGTTTAAGATTGTCCACATGTGAAGGATTTGCAGTTGACTGCATCAATTTCTAGATTAAATGCAAAAGGAGTAATTTTCATACTGAAGCAAAAGCACTGATGGGGGCTGGATCACGTTACTGGGAGGAGCTGCACAAACAATACTCGCTCTTCAGGGAAGTCTTCTCCAGCCTTCAGCATTATCTCTGGGAAGTCCTTCAGGCTTGTGGATGTTGAGATATTTAGTTTATTTACTTTCAGGTACAGAGTTCGCTTTAAGGCTACAGGATGTGACGGGAGCCTGTGCACAGCAATAAAGGCAGCAAAGGTGGGGAACGGAAGAAATGCAGAGTTGAAATACTGGTTCCATGTACAAGAAATCTGATGTCAGGACAAGAAATTACAGCAGGAACTGCCGACAGATAGAAATACTGCCTGCTAAAAATATGAAGGGCCTAACAGTCGCACCATGAGTCGGAGACTAAGCATGATGAGTAAGGCTGTGCCACCACATACGTTCCCTGAAGATCATTGCCTCAGAAGTGCAATCCTGAACGTACCCTGTCCTCACCATCCCTGGGTCCGAGCCACTTCCTCACACGATGCCAGCTCAAATAAAGGATGGAGACGTGCCAGTGAGTAAAGAAAACACAGCACCCAAATCCCAGAAGAGCAGACGGGTGTTCCACTGCTCAGGGACAATTCCTAGACAATATGCCAATTCCTTTGTCCCACTGCTGCTAGGAAAGGGGGGGATATTTGGATCTCTATCTTGATACTGTCCCTGGATCCATCTCAAGGCGTCCGCTTATCAGCCTGAAGCTAGTAGGACATCTAATAAATTTGAAGCTGCCATCCCAAAGCCTCTGGCAGTTGGCAGGAAGAAGTGTTTTCTATCTCACATGCCAAATAACCTATGAAAAAGACTGGATTTCATAGCTAGGGATGCTGCTTATCCAGGAAAGTTTCAACTTGCCACAGTAATTTGAGTTTCTCAGACCTTGGTTAAATAAAGCCTTTTAACAAAGAATATTGCACTAGTGCCAAAACATGAAATTCTTAATGAGCATACAGAAACAATGAACGACATAATGCTTTTACCTATAGTTGTAAGGAAGAAGTTAGTCTTTAAAGACTCCAGAATTCCAGGGCTGAAAAGTCACTTTTTTCCTGAAATAATTTAATTGAGAATAAAATTATTTGGTACATTCCCTTTTTGTAAATAATAAAAAAAAAGAAGTAATTGCAATCAATGCAGAAGAAGAGATTAATGATGTCTAATGGACAAGAGAGCTTGCAAGACACAAGATAATAAGCTTGCCTTGAGTATTGCGTAGGGAATACAGGACTCCACACAATAAAAATGTGAATGCAGTTAGGGGAAACGTTCAAAGTCCAGTAGTAATAAGGAGACTGTCTATTTAATCCTAATTTTTGGTGGAAATTGAGAAACAAAAATTACTAAACCCAGAAGTAACTCCAGTTCATTTGGTCTGCAAAGTGTCGGTGCCGTTTCACAGAACTACTGCATTTCAGAAGAATTAATTTCTTTAGGGGAGATTTGGTGTAGCACCTGAAAAATACCAGTGTTGTAGTAGAATTATGTGCAAGATGTGTCATAAGCAGAGCTTTTTGAGAAGGAAGAAAATGCTATAAAATGCACACAGACATAAAAAGAGCAAAGAGGGGAAAAAAACAAGACAAAGAATGAAAACTTTAAGTCCAAGAGAAGTTCAAATAGATTGGCCAAAGTACTGTACGAATGAAGAAAAATCGAAGTAGGAAGTATAAATCAATGCAAAAGTAGAAAGCTGGGAAATTGTTGCACTGGATAAAACCCAGTAGGTAGAGTGATGATAACTTTATAAATGAGTTGTCATCAGTTCTGATGCTGTCTGCTCTTTTAGTAATACTAAACTCTCTGGGTGCCTATGCAATCTGCCTCTACAAATACAGATTTATTTTAATATATATGCACAGCTACCTCTCAGACCGTTTACAAATTGCATGAAGGGCAGGAAGAGCAATGGCAGAGTACAGAGGAAAACATGAACAGGACAATCACATCCCAGAAAGCAGCACACTGGGATATTTAGCAACTCTACAACTGAGTCACTGCAATAAAATAGGGTCACAGCTCTCCAGCTGAGCACCCAGGATAGAACCAAAGACCTTGCTTTGAGAGAAGGTATGGCAGGAACAGCTATGAAACAATGAAGGGGAAGTAATGAAATAACGTAGGATGGGGAGTCACAAACTGTGAAGAGGGATGAGGAACACCATAGTCTATGTAATATCCAAGTCCTCAACCTGTCTTACTGTCATCAAGGATATAATTTCTCTATTTGTCACAAAAGAGAGTTATGTTGGCAAGCTTGGTTTACTGGGCAAAGAGAGTAAAACTGAAGACCAGACTCAAAGGGAGATGTAAAAGTCACTGCCTTCTCTTGGGTGTCACACGGAACAGAAGGGTAGGGGTTAGGGTGCAGTAAGACTGTAGTTAAATATTTATGCATACAAAATACATGCAGTACCAAAGAAATAAATATTTATGTTGAATCTACAAGCTGGATTTTCCTTACACTTTGGCTTATGATTACGAGTTAGTTTGAGAAACACTATTTCCCTTTGAATATGTAGAAGACATTAGAAGAGCAAGGAACCTGCACGGAAATGTGTGCTCAGCACCCATTTGAGCTTGAGTGACACTACATTACTCCAGCTCATAGCACTGGCAGGTATATGAATTTTAATGGTATTTCAAAGTCAGTTTAATAACATTATAGCAATATTACAACTCAAAACCTGTAAAAGCAAGTGGTCTGTCAAAAGACTGCCATTTAAAGTCAAAAGGTTGTTGCCCCCACCTCTCACAGGCCACCTTTAAAATTCTCTTCTTTTGAACACATTTAATACAAAATAACACTTCTTAAGTGTTTCAAATGTTGTTTCCCCCCCAAATTATGTCCTTGTTCCTATATAAAAATATATATTGAAGAGAACCAACAACCATGAAATTCTAAAAAACTGTGGGTAATGAGAAATCTGTAACTAATGGGCCCAACATGAGCTACTCATTCACAGAACATATTTTTTCTTTCAATCACATGTATGCTTTTCTTTTAAACTGTTGGAAATTAAGTGACACAATGCAGATTTATGAGACACATCTACAGCCAGGTCTTTTGATACGCTCACCTAATGAACAACAACGTTTTGAAGTGTGAATAAAAGTGATACCCAAAAAGGGTCTCTGGTTTCTAGGTTGCCATAGGAATAAGATACAAGCTCACCTCCAGATGCCTTTGACCTTTCTTTCAACTTTTCTGCAGCCATTTCAGTGTAGCTGGGAAGTTCTGACATCTTCACTCCAGATCGAGCTTCTGCTATTAGCTGACGAGCTCTCTCTCTCAGCTGCCGACGCCGCTCTTCATCTTGCTGCTAAGATATATTGAACAGTTGCCAACTCAGTAATTGACAGAAATGCAATTTCATTCTCAATCTGATCATCATGATAGGAACTGGTTTACAGCATGGTGCTTGGCCCACATTATAAATAGGATGCTCGATATCAGTTGGGTGTCACACCACAATTTTTAAAGACATCCATGCGTCAGATTATTTTTTTTAAGCATTCCCCAAATTATTACTGCATTAGAAACCTGATGATTTGCAATGTAAAGCTTTTATAAATTATGTTCTATAAAAACACCTTGATGAAAATTTGCAGACACTTTAGTCTCAAAGTAATCACACCCAGCTGATTTGAGTGAAGTTTTACCGTGGCTGTAAAATGGTTTTACTAAATTGAATTACTCATTTGAGTAGTACTCTGTCACAGAACTGAACTGAGAAGCCAGATGTTGCTCTTGGTTACCCCAAGCACCAAGCTGACTTCAAAGTATGAAGTGGCATCCAATCTGAGGCATGTTCTTTGACTTCAATGGGTATTTTTCTTTTTAAAAAAACCAATAAACTAATGGAAATTACTGAAAGAACAATAGATGCTCTCACAGCAGAAAAGACTTTGCATCCCTTTAAAACATCCTACTAGTGGGGCTTTGGTCAAAAATTAAAGGAATCATACTGGAACCACGCCAGATAGTGCTGTCCCACTAAAGCTCATAACTTAGAAGCACGGTAGTATTTCAGTTACATAAATAAACAGAGTTCTGCAGCGTGAAATTTTGTAAAAGACTAACCCACCATGATAAAAAAAAAACTTCATAAAAAGATGTGTTTAAACACATCCCTAAGACTCCACAGCCTCCATAAGGGAAACCATTTCAGTTTTCACCTTAACCATGGGAATTTTGCTAAGTTAGGACTGTTTTTCCCCTCCCCTCAATATCAGAAATGCCCACAAAGTACAACAAAGTCAGAGTGCTTGTCTTAAATCTAATCTGCCAATAAGTTTATGTATTATTACATAATGACCTGGATAAATCCCAGGTACAGGCAGTTGATGTGAACTAAGTGGAATATAACAAACTGCCTAATTTTGGAGAGCCATTCTGGCAGCCTTCCCACCAACCCAGAAACTTGAGCATCCCACACCTGCAGAGGCTGGTGAGAGCTGTTGCTAAGTACTATTTAGTTTAAGCAATCATTAATAAAACAAGCGCAAAATACTAATTAGGTACATTTTATCCATTTCCATGTAAATTGTTTGTTTGTAGCTATTTACTCAGCATTGTTCTCGGCACAATAGGAAAAATGCAAATGACTGAATCAGAATGCAGCCCTAATGGGACTTTCTGTTTATAACCATTAGCCCAGAGGTGTGCTGTAATTCAATCCTCAAGCAGAAAGATTTAGCCTCATTAACAGCTTGCATGGGCAGGTTACAACTCATAAAACCCTACAGTAAACAAAGTATATGGACACAGCACAATATCTCGCCTGTGAGTGACAGAGTTCCAATTCCCTATCAGATTGCCTTGATTTACTTTTCTCCTAATGTCCTCCCCTGGAAAGACAATTCTGCCTGGGCCCTGCGAGGCAGCGGGATGGCACATGGGCTTTGTTTGCTTTCTCACCCTTTAACTTCCCAGAAGGCACAGAGCAACAGTTCTAGCAAAAATTTATTTGGTAAAGCACACATTAGAAAGACAACTGGAAAGCTTCCCTCCCCCCCCCCCCATGCACTATAATAGATCAATTTAATTTAATTTCTAGCCAGCCAACTGACACAGCAAACAGTTTTATTTCGACCCACAGTATTTGGTAACATTAATTACATTGACTTTTACTTGAAATAAAACTGCTCAAATCTCTAATATTCCTAATTCCTTGGATATAGGAACCTGTGGGCTTAATGTATATGACTTCTAAGAACAAATGTACAAAATTAAGATTCCCACATGGTTTAACGTCAAACAATTTAATCTACTCCAGCACATGTAATTTAAAATAGGGCCAGGTACATGTTAGTGACAAAAATGCCCTAAACTGAGCTGGCTGATTCCTCCTTTCCTCCCCTCCTCCTGAAAAGAACTTGTATCCTGAATTATTAGCATAGTCATTAACATCCCGGGGATCTCCAAGCAAACACAGATTATGGTGGCTTGTGTTTGTGCTGATTAAGCCAATCATCACCAGCGGATAAGGGAGAAAAACCAGCCTAGTTCTTGCTTAAATTCAATTCAGGTATTTGAACCCTTGGTTACTGAGCTTGGCAGAAGAAACACTGGTAAGAAGGGGCAATGAAACTGAGAGCAGAAAAAGTAGACAGACTAAGTTTTGAGGTACAGAAAAATAGTTAAACAGCATAGCAAGCTAGAATTTGGAAAGGAAAGCACTTGAGAGATGTACAGGGGCATGAAGAAAAACATAAGAATCCACAAACAACCCAGGAGATATGAAAAGAAGCACTGCACCAAGAAAGGACCAAGCAAACACACATACAGTGACTTATTTTCCCCTGTACAGTTGAAAAGAAAACTCAGTAAAATCTTCCACCCTCTGACACGAATCTGACATGCCAAAGAGACATTACAGTTTTCTTTGTTATTTCCCCCCAACTATTTTGCAATGGTTTAAAGATCTGCCATGCAGATGCAGTGAGGAAAACTTCACTATTTAAGGACAAACTCTTCAAGAATAAGTAATGTAATTCCTTGTTTCCCTCCTATAAAAATGTATTGCTATGCAATTTTTATATTTCACAGTTCACTGACATCTCGGCAAGCTTTCTTCCACTGCTTCAATGGTGCTACTTTTAATTTTATCCTCCTTAGTCCTAGTAATTAAAGTGATCAGCAGTGGCATCCCAACGGCTTTGACACAGCTACAACCCCCTAGCTGACTCTGGCTTTTAAGGGAAAGGGGAAGAAAAAAAAGGACGGGAGTTTCATTTCACTGGAACAAGAAAATCAAGCTTCTCCAATCCTCAACTTTATCCAATTGTTCTTTCAGCAGCCTTTGGATCTTAAGAAACAAATAAAAATGGCTGCCATTAGGGGGTCCTGTTTGTACTCGCCGCAGACGGCAATGACTGACATTACTTTGGCCAAAAATTACGCCGTGGATTTGGGAAGGTGAATTCAAATGTGAAACACTGGCAGGGCAGTTTCCGAGATCATTACCCAGCCAGCTGAGAGCTGCCCAGCTCAAGAAAATATTGAGAGTGTTGGAGTCTTCCAGGGAAAAAAAAAAAAACAACCCCAAACATCCCTTAAAAACCATCTCCTTAAACGAGTAAAAATTTTGCAAACTTCTCACATTTAAAAGAAAAAGAAAATAAACCACAAAACCTATGCCAGGGATTTTCAGTCCTCCTTTGGTAGAATTCTGGGAGGATCCAAACTGACTTTACACCAGCATTCTGATAATGTATTGTCCTCTCACTATAAAAAAAAAAATAATCTGGTGAACTGCATTTATTTGATGTTTAAAAAGTAAATTCTTTACTGAGTCCATAGGCTGGGGGACAAAAGCAAAATTTAAAAATGTGGTAAATAACTTATAATCCACAGCAACAAAATCAAACCAGAATTATATGAGAGAAAGTGATTCCTGCAGCTGTAGGTTTCAAAATGGCTCATGGTTGGCCGTGAGTGCACAGTACATGTAAGAGAAAGAACTTGACTGCCACCTCTTTCATCATTAGACAGGAAGAACGGCTCTGTTATTAACCATTCAGAAAGAAAAAGACTTCTGTGCTTGTCCAGAGGCAAGGATTACCAAAATGTACCTATTCAGGATTACCAAAACGTACCTACTCAGTTAGAAGAGAAGGCAGAATAAAAAATAAATAAATAAAATAAATAAAATTACACGAGCTTTAAAGGTTTGAGCAGGCTGGGTTGTAATGTGACCTTGATCGGCTCTTGTTTGAGTAAATAGGATTTGGGATAAAACATTAAAACTGTTTAGCAGATCTTTTCAAACCATTTCAAACTTTTCTTATGTTGGTTTATAATATAACCAGACATGCTTGTAAATGGCCACACCTGCTCATTCCTCTGGGGATGGCCTGATCTCTGCCTTTGCTAACAAAGAAAGGACGGGAGGGGAAAAAAAAAAATCAGCCTTTCTTGTTGCAAAACAGAGTGGAAAGTCAAAATCTTTCTCAAGTTTGTCCCATCTGGTCAGATTAAATCTTTGATCACCCTGGGGATCACATTTATGTTTGGTCTCTACCACTGTTTCAGAACAGCTCAAAATACACAGGTAGTGTGCAAAATATGGATTGCTAAGCAAGGAACACTAGGCATAAACAAAAGTGTTTTTGGAATTCTGTGGCTTTTTCAGATGATAGGAGGTGGTAAGCGAAGACAGACATAAACATCCTGGGTATTTTCTGCCTTCTGCCTGGTGTCTACATCAGTTACCTCACTGTCGATAAACTGGATGTAGCTTGAAAATATTTTTTTCATGAACGCATATCACAAAAGTATCAAACTGCTTAAGTAGCTATTGGCTTAGGAGGCAGGGCAATGATACACTGATGAGACAAGACACAATGAACACGGAAGTAGCTCAAAGTGTAAAACTGGAAGAATCACAAACAATATCTTAACAAAGCTGTTAAGAAAAAAGCTTCCAAAATTCACAACAAAATGGGGTGGTGTGGCTGCAAAATGGAAAATATCTCCTGGAAAACAACCAAGGAGGCATTTTTAAAGTAGCCAGCAACTTCTTCTATTTTCATTTTTTAATTTTTAAAATAATTTTATGTTGTTCTGGAAAATGTACAATTCACTTGGTACAGTATTTCTGTGTGAAGAACGGTGGTTGTAGAAAAACAGTCCACCGATAATTTAATACCTTGTGTCATTGTGAAGCTGAAAAACTCTTGGTTTACTGAATGAAAAAAAAAAATGAAAAAAAGAATGGCTGACTAAGTAAGTATCACCTTGTGCTACATCCAAGGCCTCTTGCTGGTTGTCTGGCTGCTCTTTTGTAGGCAAAAAGGAGCTGAACGCTCTCTGGCTCCTTAGATCTGGTCCAACAAATGCACTGCCAGTCATGCACACGGATCCAGCTTAAAACCCAGTGTGAGCCTAAAAGAAGCTAGTCAAACTGGCACCTACTCATGCAGAAGTAGATAGATTTGTCATGACAGGCTGATTATTCAATGTAAAGAAACAGTTTAGCTTTTCTAATCTGGTACAAATACATCTTTCTCAGAGAAAAAAGTAAAAGGTCTAACAGTTCAAGTATTTATAAGTAAAGAAACCACCAAAAAAAATTGTAACGTCAAAGTGAACCACAGGTATTTGTGCAGGAGCATTCTGCTAAAGAGCCCCCAAGTTCCATTCAAATAAATAAGATTTAACCCATTTAACCATTTTGGAGCTGCACATCTCTGTGGCAGAGGTGATCTCATCTGCTTCACACTGCACTTGGCTCCACGGCAAGTTTCAGGGACAAGCTGAGATACTCAATTCCAAAAACACGTTGTGTTTTCCCTTCTGCCCTGTCTTGCTTGCGCTGGTGCAGAGAGCGAGGTGCTTCCTCAGAGAACCCTTCAAGGGCAGCCCTGCCAACCCACAGGGTTCCCAGGAAACACCACCAAGAAAGTTGACCTAAAACAAAAGCAGAGACAAAGGCCTCCACTAACTTCTTCCCTGGAATTTTCCCTGCTGAGGCAAGTTTGTGCTCTCCCCCATCCAGGAAGTATAATTAAGGTCAACAATAACCTAAGGTGCTGGGATCCATGAGCTTGTTCTGCCTGTCATCGTGACTGTCAACGCTATTGGCACGACACACAAGCAGGGGCTCAAGCACGCAGGCTCAGAAATGTCCTAAAATTGTGCCATCCTCCAGACAAGGGAGAACATCCGATGAACAAGCTGGAGATGGTGTTTTCTGTGCCTTTCCACAGCTGAGTTACAGACAGAATTCAAGAAAGCTGCTTACTCATTGCAGGAGTCAACGTTCGTCGAGCCCCACTTAAGGGATTTTCTCTTGTGTAAACTTGACTTCATAATTTAAAAAAAAAAAAAGAATTAAAAAAAAAGGGGGGGGGGAAGAAAAACAAGTGGTGTTATGAAACAAAGACTTTTGGCAAGTGGACGGGATGCGTAAGCTGAAGAGCAGCATCTCTCAGACTGCCATCCTGGGAAGCTTCCTCCTCGGGCGGGCAGCCCCGCCAAGGGAGGGACGTGCCCTCCTGAGGAATGCTCCCGGGTCACTCCCAGCCGAACAAAGCCAGCGGGCTGCAGGGGGCCTCTGAAAGTTGGTTTTCCTCCCCACCTCTTCTCTCAATTTTTGGGGGAGGGTAACGAGATCCCTGTCTGCTTCTATGTGATGAGAATGAAAAGAACAAGTGCGAACCCTACATCTCCTTGGACCCTATTTTGCTGGGTGGTTTTTTTTTTTTGTTGTTGTTGTTTTTTTTTTTTTTTTAAAAGTCCTGAAAACTGCTGGCAGGTTTTTTTAATGGAAAATACCAATCGCCTAAGATCTATACCTAGCCTTTTGCCAATAATGAGAAAACTTCACCTTCTGTCCCCAGCAATTCTTAGGAAATCTTTTGCTGTTATTCCTACAAATCCAATTACAGATTGTTGAGTAGCTAGTGGAGTAAGCTTATTGAGGAGTGTCACATCACTAAGTCGTGCGTATGTGTTTCAGTTTGTAATGTGGTCTGAGCCGCTGTAGAGGTGTCAACTTAAAATGCAAGTAAGTAGCAGAACAGGGCTAATCCCAGCCACTACTCCCCTGCAGCCAAATTGTAGCGCAATGAATGACAGTGGAAATGCAAAGATGCCACTGTGCTTATCACACACAGCCAGATGGTGGACCTGGATCAATGCACACATGCCACGATCAATGCATTTGATAAAGAATTAAGAAGAAAACTGTACATGTTATCAAAGAACTTGTACATGGCATAATTATGATTCTGCATGTGCTTACTGATGATATTGGAGACTCAGAGGCAGGTGATAATGAAACTGATAGGAAGAAATAGCTTAAAGGCTACAGCATATGGCCTCAGCACTAAGAAATCTTGTCAAATAGTTCAGAAAGCTTTTTTAACTGTTATTACAGGCTGCTCATAGTGCAAGCTGGTGGCAACGTTTTAATTTTTTTTAAACCTGAAATGTCAAAAAGTTACAAAAGCTGTACTTTTCAGAATGGTTCAGAAAATAATTAAGATGCTATTGTGTTTTAAACATGGCAAAAAAAACAACTACAGGTAGAGAGAGCGTTCACAATTTGGGGGTGGGGGGAGTAGCTGGGCATTTAAAAACACATGTACAATTCTGTGTTTCCTGATTAAATGCATTTTGACTTTGAGGGAGATTGTGGCAGTTTAAGGAATGTACCTTGGTACAATTGCAATTTGCCTTGGTAGCAATTTTCATCCAGCACGCCAATTTCTACAGATGCAGTTTCGATATTGCCAAAATTTCTGTACTATTGAATTGTATCAAAATGTACTCAACATCAGACGTAGAGTATTTCCCTGTTTGCATTTGCGCTCTGTCAGCTGAGTTACAGACACCTTGGGTGTGAAAGAAGGCATCAAAGATTTGTGGAAAACAAAGTCTAAAGTAATAAAAAAAAAAATTATAATGTATAAAAGGTACCTAAAATACAAATTCTCATGCTCCAGTTGATAGATGAGCTGTCTAATCAACGCCTGGACGTAACTTAAGTGCTCTCATTAGTGTGAAGACCTTCAGGCTAAATAAGACTAAATCCCTTAAAAATTGCTTCTCCAATAGAAAAATCCCCCTTACTATTTTCCTCTGCCTAAATCATATCAATTAAAAGGAGAGAAGGGAGGGAAGGGGAGAGAGAGGCATTTTCACATGACTTTGTTTTAACTGACACTCAAAATCTATCTTCTGAATCCAATTTAAAATGTCTCGGCAAAAAAAAAAAAAGTTCATTAGCAATTAAAGAAACAAAAAAATCCACCCCGAGTTTAGTTTCTCTTTCACTTTCAACCTGAATCTTTACTCAGTGCTAAGGTGCATAATGTCCATTGAATCCTTCACCATCACTTCTTTTTTCAACCCCAAACGTTTAATCAACATTGCAGTTTTACATTAAATGATAAAATTTATCAAAATGATACTCCAGAAGAGTGAAGCGCTCATTTATTTTTTTTCAGCAGGCTGAGGAGGAACACTCTCCACCTCCCCCCCCCGGCTCCCCGCCAACCCCCGAATTTCAATTTGTCCTGACAAACCATTGGGTATTAAATTCTAAAGGCACGCAGAGTGCATAAAGAACTGATGGCTTGATTAGCTCTTGTGGTGCAATTGAAGGAGCTGTCTCTCTCCCCGCTTCTCCATTTTGAGAAACACTTTGATCTTCGTTCAAGTCAATTCATGAACATCAACTGACAAGACTGCATGAAACACCCCAATGGTTAGGCCCAAACTCGTAGCAAACTATTTGGTTTCATTAAGGCTTTAGGAGAAGTGACCAGTGACAGTCCTTTCATTCAGAAGCCAACAGGCAAGTGACTATTTAAAGTTTAATGTGCACAATGTACTGCTGAAGGCCACTACACCTATAGTCAGTCACTCAAGTATGAATGCCTTTACCTACTATTTTGTGACATGTGAACTGCTAAGTGCAGCTGCAGTCTCATTAATGCATTTGCCCAGATTTGTTTGCAGGATTAAATGGACAATGCACAGAATTTCTTGTGAGAGAAACAACTGTATCTTCAAAGGAAGGTAGCAGAGCAGGTACTACGTAAAAGCCAGCGATTAAAAAGAGATTGTGTTTTTAAATGCAGTAATTTACTTGAGATTTGCACAAATGCAGCAGAAATATTATCTGTTCCGGTTGAAAATAGGAAAAAATTTGAATCTCATCGCCCGCAAAACGCAGGGTGTTTGGGCTGGCGTTGCGCTTTGCTACAGTACACTACTTACACATCACTCTTCCCCTTTTTTAGTTGCCCTTTCCAAAGAGTCCCCACTTCAAAGAGTTCATTTTTGCACCAGTTCCTGTCAATGCAGGTCAGAAACACTAAAGTGGAAAGTGGCTGCAGTGCCGTGGCACAAAGAGTCTCCGCGGCTGAAATCAAACAAAGCCCAATTAAACTAATCATAACGTCCCAGTGAACACAAGGAAGCTCACCTGGTATTTCTGGACTTCTTGTGTGAATTCCCAACCCTACTCGGTACTTGGTACTATAATTACCCTGACCAAAATACTGTGAAATTACTGCTCTGATCCACTAATGGCTGCAAAAAATCCCGTCGCTGTGGTTCCATGCCAAGGGGCCGTAGCAAGGTGGCGCAATGCTTTCTGACAGAGACGACAACTTCGAAAAACTCAAAAGGGAAAATTAACGGGATGTGGTTTATGTTGCCAAGGACTGTTCATTAATTACCAATTTAATCACTGCTGGAGGCATGACATTACAAAAATCTGGCTGAAAGTTCTAATAGATTATGAAGACCACCTAAGAAGAGTGACCAAGAAACGTACAAAACAATTAATACTGTTTCACTGCTATCAAAGACACTCAGATTATTTTACATCAAGTGAAGCAAAAGAATTAGTAGCTTCACAGTGCCACCACTAGGAACTGTAAATACAATGGCACACAATTAGTAATGCACATGTGACTTTTCGTTCAAGGCATATATCCTTGGGAAAGCCAGAACACGATAAGGAGAACAAAAGAAACATTTTTAAATGAAATGAATAAAGATTTTAACTCTACCCTTGTGCATGCTGAGCAATCACAGAATAGGCAATGCAAAATACAGCTCTAAGTAATGGCGATATCATCCTGGGATTCACAACAGCGTGTACTGAACATCCACACGGAAAACGTCCACAGCTATTAGCAGCGATAGAAATAGAGCATTCCAGGGACAGAGAAACCCTGGTCTCACTCTGTACACAAAGGGATAGCTCTGAAACAGAGACTTCTTTATTTTTTTTTGGCTAATATTTATAAATGGCTAGAAGAGACTAAATTTTTGGAACTAATTTTGTTCAGATGATCTTAAAAATTCCATTAATAAACTGCCAGCCTATTTTCTGTCAGCATGAGAGTTAATGGTATGGCTGCAGACTGTGCAGCACCTTGAATTTACAGCCATATAATAAATAAATGTATATATTTAGGCCAGATCTTTAACTGGTGTAAACAGATACATCTTATAGAAATAGCAGCAATAAAAATCAGCTGAGAAACTCAAGCATTTATATCCAAAACTGAAACTGCTAAGATTTTTTGTGCATTATCAAAGGCTATACTTTATTCAGGAAATCCTTCCTGCTATAAAACTGACAGTGCATACTAATTCTTCTTAAAAATTAGTTTACTTGCACAAATCGATTTATTTTCCCAGCTACATCAGGGACTTGCCTACAGCAATATTTTTGTACAGTGACATACCACCACTTCATAGCAAGAAAGTGCTTAAACAGACCAAATACGAAGTCAAAAGACGTAGAAGCTTTTTGGAAAGTTACAGATTGTTTTTATTTTTCATGTATTGAGGAATGTTAAATAAAACAAGTTGCTTGCTCCTGCCACCAAGGAACTGAGATCAGACTACCTCAACCTTAGCGTGTCGCTATAAAGAAGTAAACACTAGGTGGGTTTGAAGTGTTCAGCAGGTCTAACCTCCAGTTAAAGAAAAGCATATTGTTAAAACAAATATAAAACTTGGAATGCTCATGAAATGTACATGACTCTACATACATAGTCTTATCAGCTTACACCATATTTAACCACTTTATAGTGCCATACAAACAAGACATATAAATGAACAACAGGGAATAAGTTACCAAAGCTCAGGGATTACCAAAATAATGCTCAATCTTTTTACCAATTAGATGGTAACTCCTTCTTTGTAATCTTGGGAAGATCTAGTGATCATATCTAAATCTGGTTGCAATTATCAGCATGACAGACTAGTCTTTTTTCAATCAATATTTTCCAATTAATATTAAAAGACAAAGGTTGCCACCTGCAAAGTCCTACACCTCAATAAATTCATGTGAAATGTTTAATTAATAAAGATCAGGTTTTTAATCTATTTTTTAAAGAAAAACAAGATAGCAATAACTTGAGAGTGCTTCCTTAAATGAATTAACATTACCACCTCAATCACAGACATTTATTTTCCAACTGAGGACACTACAAAAAATCCAGCAGTGAACTGAATACCTTTCCTAATGCAACATAAGTAGGGATTCTGGTTTAACACAGAGAAAAAAATACTAAATTAAGCTAAATTGCACTCATTTTCAAGAACCTGAAAATATAATTGGAGGAAAGAACACTGGCATTGCTACCTTGAGTTTAAGGCATCTTTCAATCAAATTAAAATATTCTACTTTTGCTGTCTACTCTGAATTTGCTTTTGGCACCACTTCTGTTCATGTTGGCTACAACTGACTTATTGGAGATAAGTTTGGACAGTTTGGAGCTTATTAGTTCAGAGGGGCAGCAGATTATTGCCAAACATGATCAATAAATGGGATCATTTGCTAAAGCGGTTTTTTTCTGAGCATTTCAAATAATGCTTTGTTTTTATTTTATTACAGTCATCGTATCTGGAATCTGTGCAAATGTATGCAACCAAAATTAAAGAGCATAAAGACTCATCTTTCAGATTCTGTCACTTTCTGAAGCCTTTCTAAAAAAGAACTTCCATTTCCACTAGTCCAGTGCATTTTAAAAAAAAAGTTATCATTTTGCACTCAAATATTTATGAAAATGAAAAGTAATGGGCACAACAGATTGACACCTGAAGTAGAAAGAGCTTATTAAAAATGAATTAGATACAGCTGCAACAAGTCCTTTGAGCAAGGGAGCAATAAAAAGCAGCATTCTGAGCAAGGAGAAACAATCTCATGGCACAGTCTGTTCCTCTGCCCTCTGCACACAGTGTTCTTGTGTTTGGAGGAGACAGCTTTTTGGTGAAGTATCTGCACTACTTTGTATCTGCAAAATCTACTAGAAGAGTTGAACATAATCACCACTGCTCTTTCAAATCTTTCTCTTTTTTTCAATCTATACACATCGATGCAGCTACTGCTGTCATTCAGCTTGAATAAATATAAAATAATGGTACCAGATATAATTAAACCCAAATCTTTCTCTGTACAGAAATCAGGGTAGCAATAGCTGCATTTAAGCACAGCAGCAGTCTCAGGGTTACTCTCCAAATCCCCCCACGTCAGTTTGCATTATTCTGGCTTTATATTCTTATTGTTCAAATGGAGTCCCTCACAATTTTCAGTGTAGCTATACTCTGCTCTGAAGGAAGAATTACTATTTTCCTATTTCACAAAAGGCAGACAACAGTGATTCCCTCCAGGTATCATGCCACTGAACTCCTGCATCGCACAATCTATGCCAGATCCTAAATAAGCAAAAGTTTTGGCCAAATCCATACATACAGGTGGCCCAGTTCTGCACCTAAATTCACCAAGGAGGAATCCTTAGCTCATGCAAAACCCAAATAACTTCAGAAACCATCTGTAGCCCCTGGTAGAGACAAAAACATCCTCTGCCAGATGAGCATTATTTTTCATGAATTCCATTAGATACGGCATTCCCTGCTAAAGCTGTCTACCTTAAAAAAAAAGCTAAAAGAATTTGACACAGGATTTAGGAGAAGCCAGAAATAAAGCTAGTGGGCATAATCTTAATTTTAACCCTGTACCCTCTAAAACAGTGCTTTATTGTGGCACCACCTTTTACTTTCACTATCTCCTGGTCTTCAGCCCAGACCTGAGCTCTACCCAGTGGTGTTCAGTACTTCAGTTTATTTTCACTGCTCAGTATGCCGGCCCACCCATACGTAGCATTATTTTTTACACCACAATATTCAAATCATGCTCTGAAGACGGAATTGTTAATTTCTTTATTTCTTTCTACAGTGCCACCTCTATGGTATTTAAGAGCCTCAAGAGCATTAACCACATTCCCTTCTCACAACAAGCCGTGGAAGAGTTATTACCCTGCTCTTCTGATGAGAACTGAGACTGAGAGATCCAGCTAAAAGGATCTATTGCTGTGTGCTTGCTCTGGGAAGCCTATTACTTGGATTTTTTTTTTTTTCACTATACTAAGCTTTATACAGACCTTTATATGTCTCAAGCACAGCTCCAATTGATTTCCCTGACAGACCTGGATGCTCAATATATCTGCAAATCCAACTTTTGCCTCAAAGCGATCCAGAAAGGAAGGACACACAAACAGTCACCACCTGGAGGACATTTGGCTCAAAAGACTTGGTGGCACTGAACAGGAACTCGAGTAAAGGCAGAAGAACATTTAATTCTTTCAAGCACCTTAACCATGACCTCATCTTTCACTCCTTACAGTCCCTGCTTTGTTTGTCGTACACCTTCCAATTTCTGCAATCAAAAGCACAGAGGTCCTCTGGACAAACAGCCTTCTACATCACCTCTATCCTCTGAGGAAAATGAGACACAATTGCTTTGGGGAAAATAGTATGTGATCACATAATTAAAGACTACATCATAATGCATATACACAAAGGAGGTTAATTAAAGTTGCCTGTGCATTTCTTAACTCCTAATTCCATTCTCTGTAATCATGCTGACTCCATAACCATAGCCATTTGAGTTTGGAGAGTAAATGACAGCTGCAGTAAATTTCCATTCTTTATGTGGCCCAGTAACTAAAATAAAATAAGATTTTGCCAACAGCTTTTACAGATATTTGTTGACAGCAGACTTGGGCCGAGATTCAAAAATTAGAGATTCTACCCCATGTTCTGTAGATGAGGATTCCCCTCCTGGAAAGGTATTTTAGGCCCACAGCTTCTGAATATTTCTGACTCATTCTGGTACCCTCCAGCCTGTCACTTTGCTGGATAGGTCGCATAGCCCATAGCTCCAGTTTCCTCACCTTTCCAACATCACATTCCAGCCAAGCTGCCACTGCTAACAACCATCACTGCAGGTTGATATTTTACAGCATCTGGTGGGAGCAGATATGTCCCTTCTAGCCCTGTGATATTCACCATGAGAAAAGGCAAGTTAAATAAAAATGAGTAAGCTAATAAAAAGGCTCTCCTGGCTAAAAGCTAAGTGATTACAGCTGCTATATCAGATTGCAAATGACAGAAGCATCTCGTAAAAGAGTCACCACATGCACACATACATCAAGAAAGCAAGCAGAAAGGCTGAGCTGTTTATAAATCTACCATAGAGAAAGGGATCCACAAGGGGATCAGTAACTCTGTTCACAGAGCTCTTAAGCTAATTCTTCCAGTCTCCAAAGGGCTGCATCAATTTTAATGACACAGCTATGATCCTCCCAAACCATGAGCATGATTTCAAGGAGGTTCTGATCAATGCACTCCCCTCTTAAGACTTCAAATACCTGCACACATACCTCCACATGCTGTCTGGCACGCATATACTTTGAAATGGAAGGCTTCTGAGAAACACCAAATAAGCAGACATAACGCAGAAAAAAAACTTCTATCATGCTGAAAGGAGGGAAGAACTGGGAGAAATGAGCTCAGTGCTTAGAGGAGAAACAGGAACACTGTTTTTTTTCCAAAATGGACTTTCACCAATACAAATCAGGCGGGCACACACCAAATAAACCTGTATTTATGGCCATGGTACAGACGTGGGAAATTTCCTCCCCGTTGCTGACCCTGAGCAGCGCCACAACCGTCCTCACCGCGCACATTGTCCAACCCCACTCACTGAATGCTGCTCTCACCTGGTCACTGGGGATGCAGAAACTCCTGGTTCTCACATGACACATGGAAGGTGGCAACAGCAAGGCCTAGGAGATGAGACTTTTCTAAAGTCACTAATGACTCCAGAAGCTTCGCTTAGCTGGGGTGACTGACAGCACACAGTCTGAAAGACTAGGATGCTTAAAGCTCTTTCTGAGAAGGTATCAAAAAAGGTGCAATTGCAAACTTCAAGAGTTACTTTCAAAAGTATTGCCCCTGAACTATCTCTTCGAAGTTTTCTTATTTAAAATTAGATCTTCCTGTTTTAAACCATTTTCTTTTGAATTTCAATCCATCCTGAAAATGAGCCTTGTCCAATTTCCACTACTAAATGCTGATTCTCATTATCACAACTCTCATTTGGATAACACACTACTACACATTACTGCACACTGACACATACAACACTGCTTTGAGTCAAAGTTCTTATTATTAACCTTAATGACCAAAAAAACCATGAATAGAAATAAGTCTCTGCTATATGCTAACAATCAAATGAGCAAAGACCTGCAGAAAACTGGCAGAACTACATCAAATGGAGATGCCTCATCTCTACCGGTATCAAGAATGTTAAAGAAAAAGAGAAATCAACGTGTTTTATCTTACACCTTTATATGTTGATGCACATTTGCATTCTCTTTCAGAATATGCACATGTAGGGATACGTATATAATATATACATACATGTTATATACAGCTTTATATAATGCATATTATTACATATACCAACTTTAAGAGTCTCCAAATCGCATCTCCACAACACACTTCAGAGCTGAGGAGCTTTTGTCATTCTTATGTGACAATCAGCTCAAGTCAAGAGTGCCCATTATGGTTTGCACATAGTGCCCAGACTTCACATGGGCCAGGACCATTTGTTCCAGGACAGTTCTCCTTGAGCTTCTGATGGAGGCAGCAAGAAACTCTGGCTCTGCCAAGCTACCCTAAAAGGCTGCCCTTCCCTTTCCTGCAGGCTTCTAATTAATTTTTCAACTTCTGCAACAAGTGAAATAAGGTCTCATGGGTTATCTGGCTGCCTGAACTACACAGTCCTAACTCCCACCCTGAAAACCCTGCACCATCTCCTACCCTTCAGCTGGTTTTTATGGCTTGGATGCCATCTTCATTACTGTCTAACTTCACATTGCCACCTACCCTGGGCACCTCTTCTCTGTATGCCACAGGGGCAGCTCCTTTTACTCCTGTTTGGATTTCCTTAGCAGGAGTTTGAGTCTAAAAGAGAAAGTTTTGCTTCCCAATACTATGAGTTGCATCAGAAGGGCCTCAATCCTTAGGAGAGCAATGGTAAAAGATGCTCTTGCTGGACAGTGTCCATGCAGACAATTTTTACTGACACTTAGGAACTTTTCTGAACTTCAAGGCTCTCTGACAAGATCGTGGTATTAATACAACTTTGACTCTTTTGAACAGATTTTTCAAGGGAATCCAACCATCTTTCCAAATTTTATTTATTTTTAATGTGATTAAAACAATGCTCTGTCCAACCTAATACAGAGAAAGAGAGGGACAGGGGGGGTTTTTTGGCATTAAAAAAAAAATTAAAAATATTACCCTGAGGCAGAAGAGCTGACAGGGAAGATTTCAGCTCAAACAATGAAATACTAGCAAAGTTGTAAAACCTTTGAAAATAGGAGCTTGTAATAAAAAATGTTAGGCAACTTTAATTACAGTTGCTTCTGCCTGAGTAGTTGCCTATAGTAACTCTCCTCCAATGCCGTTTTCTTTATGAAAAGATAATTTAAAAAAAAAAATCAAATTGAAATTCATACTAAAATATACATATTTAGGAAAAATTAAAAAATAAAATAAGAAAAAATTAGTTTATGTATCATTATACAAATAAGTATATAAATGAGACTTGTCTGCATGTACAAATATATTTCAAAGTAAAATCAAGTGTCAGTCTACAGAGAGGAATTTCTACAAAAAAGAAAAGCCAGCATGAATCCAAGAGAGTTAAGAAAAGAAAATGAAATGTGTAAATCACTATCTTCATTTTTTGATTGTGTGATCCCATTCCTGTAAAGAGCAGAATCTGCCCCTCAGGACTTGGTTCTGAAAGGTGGGAATATGTGAAGATTCCAGCCTTTCTCTGTATCATTATTTTTCAGTTACATTTACATTCTCAGTTGCCAGTACAGTCTCTAATGTGCAATAGTTTGAATCACAAAACCTGCATTGCAAAGGTTTGCATAAAAATTAATTAGCTTTCATCTCCAGAGATGTAGGGATCCTTCCAGGACACCGTGGAAGCCACTGGAGATGCAACCACAGCTACTTCAACACTGGAGCTCATTCCCCAGCTCCACTTTCCCCCCTCATCAGCATAATCAACTTTGGTGATAAAAAGGAATGGTTTCATCAACTCTTTCACAAGACTGACACAAGCAGCTCCATTCACTGCAACAGCACTTCTAAAGCAGCAAGGAGCTCACATCAGAGGCTCAAGGAAATGATTTACATTAACTGAAAGAGAAGTAATCAGAAATAGCACAAATTACTTCACTACTGTTTAACAAGTAATATTTGAGTTTGATCCCACCAGAAACTGCAGTTTCAAAGAAGGTGCTCACAGACTCCCACTTCCAGGAAAGAGGGAGGCACCTTTCTATTGGCCATAACATCAGGAGAAACAGGTTTTAAAAGCGAATGAAGGGCACACAACACATCAAACGTGGAGAAGAAACGTTCTGCAAGGACATATCCCCCCCTACCATGACAGCACACACAATGCATTTTCACTCTGTAAACTGCAAGACTGGCCAATGTTTCTTACATCATTCAGCTGCTTATTGCGGGCTGGGATGAGGGTACTGGTTAGCTGTTTATTCCCTGCCTTTAATGCTGCATCTCTTCTTGCTTGCTCAAGCAGAACTCTCGCTCGTTCTTTAAGTTCTTCCTGTCTTGACAACATACGTTGCTTAAAAATAAAGAAATATAATTAACAGCAAGGCAGCCTCAGGGTACTGAACGTTTATACAGTAGTTAATAGCCAGCAGCCTTCCTATACAATAAAGGTCAGGAGCCACATGAATTATGTCTTCATGAGGTGACAGAGCATTCTACAGAAATGAAGAGATGATCAAAATGTAAAAAAATAAGAAGTCATAGGCCTTTATAATGTAAATAGGAGTTCTCTTCCTTCCCCTTAAAACTTAATTTCTACCAACATTTAATGCCTTTAAACTGCAGCTGTGGAAAAAACCCAACTGGCTTCATAGAAGCCATGTCAAACGTGCTATGTGTTTACTTGTTTACTTTAATATGTATGTAAATATGGCTACAACAAAAATGCTTTGTTGGCTACTTATATGGGTACCACTCACAACTTAAATTGAACGCAAAGAGGCTGGGTACAAGGCAAAAAACCCTGCAAAAATATCTGCTTCTACTGAATTTATGAATATGCACAACAAAGTCCCTTCTTCATACTAAGGGCTGAGCATATTTGCAGAGCAGAAATAGCAAACGGGGGCTCTGCACAGGCAACATGAGAACATGAGCAGCTCCTAGGCAGACACACTCCCAAGGGCTAGTTTCTTAGTCAAGGTCAACTATGAAGAGTGGGAAAATGCATTTCCAGGCCTTTACATGGGCCAGGGCTGGGACAGGTGTTGCCTGCAGTGCTCCTGCAACAACCACATGGAAATGGAGGCTGTTGACTTTAACCAACAACTGAGTGTAGGTTCAGAGGGAGCCTCAAGTCTGAGATTTTATTACCATGTGCAAACACACCGATAATTAACAACAAAGAACTGCCTTTAAAGCCAACTCTTGCCTTCTTGGCCTGTTACACCCTTGCCCATGAAAATCTTCATAGAGAACAAATCCTGTCTCCTCCTGCTCTTTTACTCTGTATGGGCCAAGCTGTTCCTTTCTCATCCAGTAGATAAAGATGATGATGATGATGATGATGATGATGAAAAGAAAATCACAAGACTTCACTGATTAAAGGAAATTAGCTAGCTCTGGAACCAATATTTGGCCATTATCACTCATCTATAGACTGCTCCTCTTGCAAGAAAATTATCTTTATGGTGCTTACTCAGAAAAAAACCCCACAAAAATATTTGAAGCAATTCACACTATCAAAAGACTGGATATATTTTTTTCTCACCAGAGCTACTGGCACAAAGCCCAAACTCAAGAAAACTCTTCACAGGGGTAAAATTTTAAGCCTGCTTTGGCATTTTTGTAATTGGAGGTGACTGCATGTTTTACATATTTTTATGATTATATGATTTATTGATAATACTCAGCATATATATATAATACTCAACTTCCATTCTCACAATAAATCTGCAAGGTAGGTGGGCATACACTGTTATCTTTATAGAAGGGAAAATGACATTGTGGTGAAGTAACATGCCTTAGGCTACTCAATGGAAAGCAGCATAATTTAACAGTCTGGAGTTTCTACCTCACCATCCTGGCTATGTTCATGAGACTCTGGGGTTTCCCAGACAAGATTTTGAAATACCTTCAGTAAATGTTAAGGCTTTCAAAGCTTTACATTTCCTAATGATTTGATGCCTTTTTCCAGTTTTTGCTTCAGTATGCAACACTCCGAGGAAATGAGTTTCAACAGACAGTGGCAAAAGCTTTGGAGCCATCTTTGAGATAGTTGAGAACAAAAATTTCTTTAACTGAAGAGAGATTGGAAAGATCAACAGTGGGAAAATTTCTGTGAATTAATTTTTTATGTAATGATTGCTTCTCAGCACCACCTACTTCTCAGGCAAAATATTTATTGCCCAAAAATAAAAATGCACTGCTCACCTCATCATTTATGCTGAATATTTGGTGTAAATTACAAACAAAGTGAAAGAATTTGAACAGCACCTCCATCCTAATTCACAGACACGAATGTCTTACCTGGGCTGTTTTTGCAGTTTGATCTGCATGATTTAAAGCTGTTCTGGCATCGCTGTCAGAATCAGATTCTGTTTGCCTCAGAGAAGCATGTGGTTTCTTTGCAAGATCCATATCCATATTATAGGAGTATCCAGGCTTAGAAGTAGGAGATAAACTCGGTTTTGTGACAGGTGAACCAGGATCTGCTCTTGTGCTCTCTGTGGATCCTATACAACCCAGCTTTTCTTGCTCTGAGAAACCAGGGGTACTGTCTAAGCTCTGGTGTCTCTTCTTGTTGTTATCTTCACAGGCAACTGTGGGAGACATATCCTCTTTTTGATCACTGACATGTGCTAAGTCACTGAAGTCTAAGGTGTCAGTTATCAGCAATTTCTTCCTTCCCAACACGGGCTGCACTTGTGTTGCGTCTGTACTGCTACACTTCCCAATTTCTTCAGAGGCCGAAGTCCTTCCAGAGCTCTGCTGGGATTTCTGCGGATCCGTGTCACTTCGAGTCCTCCGTGAAGAAGGGGAAGCCGTGCTCGGGCTTAGGTGGTCATCAGGAGTCTGATGCTCGCTCTCAGATTCGCCAACTCCGCTGTCGTTCACAAACACGGAGTCATCCTGAGAGGCAAAGTCTGCCAAACCACCGTCCAGTGGGTGCAGCTCGGGCTCCCGCTTCAGGTCGTTCAGCTCCGCGTAGAACTTCTCCTGGTCCACAGAACTGTTTGTGTCCGTCTCGTAGTTACCCACTTTGTACGTGCTCTTACTGCTGTTCTCCTCTATCTGAACCACGTTCAGCTCCTGGCCGCAGAAATGTGCCCTTATCTGATAGAGATAGGTCATAACAGTCAGTTTGTCAGGGATGGCTAACAAAACCATGTCCGAAGGCTCCAGCAATCGCGATATTCCCAAGCTGGCAAACCCGTCGTAAGCCTTTAAAGACAGACAAAATCAAGATCACGGTGCGGCAGTTTCTTACCTATTGTAACATCTCAAGAATGCAGTGGAAGTTTCAGTCAAAAAAAGCAAGCCTAAGACACAGACAATATCACGTGGTTCTAACTCTATTGCTTATTTTTCTTTTGGCTTCATTATAGTCAGTACTATTTTTTGGTGCACCATCCAACATCCAGCTCATTGACTTTTCCTGATGGCTTCTACATATGTCCTGGGATATCTTCACAGCAAAGCAAACTGAGAGATTGTAACCAGCAGAAACACTCAAAAGGCATTGTTTTAAATATTTTTAACATACTTCAATGCCATATAATACTAAAAACTTTTGTTAACTCAAAATTATGACACTTCTATGAGTAAACAGCTATTCATGAAAGCACAGCTTGAAAACCTTTCTTTTTTGCCCTATGAAAACTTACCAATATCTTAAATGGTTCTCACTCAAGTAGCAGGAAACAAGCAAACAAAAAAAGTCTAAGAGTTGGACCAGAAAAGAAAAAGGAACTCAGGATGGCTTTTTAAGATAAGGAACAGAGATATAAGAAACATGACACTAATCCATATTGAGCTTTATCACTGATGATCAACCTTCTGCCTTCTATTGGTCATGTAATTGCAGTGATTCCTGCTGATGAAAAACTATGCCCAGATAGCCAAAAAGAACACCACCACAGATTACTTGACACTAGACATAAATCACATTAATCCATCAAGCAAATGCATTTTAGAAACATTTGTTGATGCTAAATTTATAAGAAAGAGAGAGTGAAAACCATTCCCATTTCATTTTACTTTCTAAAAGCTAAACAGTTGCAAGCCTCCCACTTTGTGAGGGCACATTGTCTTCTTTTACTGCTGGCCCTTTAAGTGAGTGGGCTTGGTGCATCAGGTTTTTCTAGTTTTGAAGAATTAAAGCCGTTTCTCAATTTACAATTAATTATTACTATCCTGGATTAACCTTGGAAGACAATATTGTGTTTCAAGGAAGCCTTTAAAAGGCCTCCTGTTAGCGTAGATGAACTCAGTTAAAGCATGTGGGCTTCTACTCCCCCAGGATTCCTGCAGCTCCTTTTCACCATATCCTGAAGGGGCTTACAATATTCATCTTACTATGATCCTACACTATTTTCAACAAAAGCAGATGCTAAATTTAAGACATGGAAGAGAAAACTGTCCTTTCACAAGGAAACAGTTACGCACATCACTGGCTTCAACTCTTCAACTTTACATTTTTCCTTAATGTCTTTAGTTTTAAAAGAATAGAGAAAAAAATAAAACAATTATAGGTGTTTTTTTGTTTTGTTTGTTTTTTCAAATCCTCTTGGTTTTCCTATTACCAAGTATTCAACAGTGAGACAGAATGTGGGGCTAGGCTGGCTTGCTCCTGGCAGACCCGGATATTTTGTTAGCTCAGAGAAAAGGAGGCTCCTCCTCCTCCTTGCAATGTCATTCCCTACTCAATGGTCATATAGTTTTCATTTCAGCTGTTCCTCAAACTCTGCTTCCAAAACTGCTGAAATTCTGCATGCTTCCCCTTGTGCTCAGGTATAGCTTTCCAAAGCACTTCAGGTGAAGGAATTTTTATATCATTATAACAGATGATTCACAGAGTTTATACAGACATAGAAATGGTCTGAATAATTTATTTTTAAGCTCTTCTGGCTCTCCCCAAGCAAAATGATTTGGCCTAAAATCATATTATTTGGTATTTGGTGTGGAATTTCTTGGGCAGGTTTATTACTATGAGAGGTTGTTATGCCATTTATAAATACAGAGCTGTGCTTAGATTTAGGAGCAGCAGCAACAGCAAACATGACTGATGTATTTGCTGATACAAAACTCCAGATGGAGCAGAACAGCAGCAAAATGATAGGTGGGAGGAATGGCAGCAACTCAGATGTTAGAAGAGGGACAGCTGTCATTTACAGCCTCTTGGGAAACAGAGCTGGAGGAGCAGGATCAGGCTGGCTATGGAGGAGAGGGAGACAAGATGGGTGGAACTGAATAGACATGAGGAGCACAGAGAGCAGTGAGTTAGGGAGAGCAGCACAGGGACTTGGATGGGCACCCTAAGGCATGGCAGATACCAGGAATGATGAATGCTTACACGAGAGCAGAAACTAGGCTGGGCATGAACATGTAGCAAGCCACACTTGTTGTCTGTGGACTAAAGGTAATGCCAGATGTGCTGTTTGCTAAGTGGGTCAGTGCTGATTCAGTGGCATAAATAACTTGTTACCCCACACTGCAGGTAGTGGGAGTTACCATCTGAAGAATGATAGGACTTAAGGACAGGCACAGCAGTCCAGAGCAGCCAAAGCCCACAGACATGACTTGAGCTAAACTCCTCTTATACTCTCAATTTCTTATTTATATGCTAATGCAACTAAATTCTGTGAGTATCTCATAGGGTCTATAAAACGAAGGCAGGGACAGTATTTCAGGACTGTCAGGAAAGGTACTTGCTTAGAAGTGACACTACAGCAGGAATGAATTTGCAATGATGGATATTCTCAGTGCAGCCACAATCACTTTTTGTTGGCTGCTCAGCTCTTCTGGTGATGCCTGGGATTAAACACAGTTATTTCCCATCTCCTCTCATTCTCATCCACATTGTTGCTTTTCTCCTTTCAAAGTACACTAGATATGCAGATTGGCAAGCCAATGTTCTACAGACAGTAGCTCTAGAAATAGCAACTGTGTGCTCTGGATGTGTCCATGCAGCAGTATGTGATGGGAAAAGCTGGGACTTTCCTGGTGTTCCAGCATATCTATAAATGCCTCATACTTCTGACTGATTTGCAACATGGTATTAACAGAGTAAATTTTTCAAGTCAAATTATGTTTGTTAAACAGAGGCATAACTCAGCCTCGACTTTTGCAAATGTTTATTTTGCTGCATGTACATGATCCTACTGATGCTAACAAGCAACTCCTACACATGCTGTTAGAATGTTCTTATGACTTTGTGGAATCAAATTTTAGAGGTGAACATGAACACCTATTATAAAAACATAACTCCAGCTTCAAGGTAAGGAGTATTTTCCATTTTGACTCAATACTGCCCCTGTAAGTCTAATTCTTCTATTTAAATGTACAACTTAAAATGATTCCTTTTTAAAATTGAATATTTTATTAACATGATCACTCAAGTTCAAATATATTGAGGGGTTTGTTAGAAATGGCAGAGATCTGGGGAGCATCATAAAAATTGAAAATGCCAGTTGAACATCCAAAATACATACCCACATGATAAAGAAAACAGGCTTCTCTAAACAAGAATTAAAACCAGAAATTCCTTATTAGAACCACACTATTGTGCCCTTCCACTTCTCATTTCTTCATCTCATCAAAGATCCAGCCCATGTTGTGTTTAGTAGCTTACATCTTTAAAGTGTGGGACACGTTATTAGCAACACAGAACATTTCTATTGTTGACAAGGAACTATAGTGCCAGTACGCTGTAATTTTAATACATATTTCATTAATTTAAATTTTATTATTATTTAATAATAATCAAATTGACATATTAAATCAAATTAGCTGTCTAACACTACTAGGAAGGCAATATGGAGAGCTAGCTACATCTGAGATTTAAGTAGAAACACAAATCTATAGACCAGCTGGGAAAGTACCCCTGTAATGCTTGTGATTTTCTCAGAGATAATCCTGGTTTCTCTTTTGTTCCTGACAGACATCGGAATTTGCAATGTGCACCAAAAATACCTCATAATTCAGACTGATGCCAATGTAGTAGTTGTTTGGGATTTTTTAAAAATGTATATAAAGGATGTATATTCAGGATACTAGGCCAATTTCCCTATCTCTCAATGAAGTTTTTTATTTTTTTTTTAAATTTACTGACAAGCTGATTGACAGACATCATTTGGGATCCATCAGCACAAGCACCACAGGCAGTATTCCAATCATTTCCCAACTCTGCAACACACTGACATATTGGCCAAGATCAGATGTCACAGGTAAATAGCCTTTTTTATTCAGCATCCGTGGCAGCACCCAATTGGCAAGTGGTTGGGGTGTGTTATAAAGAACCTCTGATGATGTGCTTTTTGTAAGAGTGCATTTCCACGCATAATTATACTCAGTATATGCACTGAAACAGTTGTCTCTTAAGATTTCTTATTTTTTTAAATTAAAATACAAACAAGGTCATGCACTTCTAAAAGATACACTCTTATAAGCTAACCTTTAATCTATGATTTTCCTTTTGGGGAGAGGAGGAGAGGCAGAAAAACATTTTTAAAAAGGAAAAAAAATGAAACAATTAAAAAAAAAAAAAAGAGCTCCTTCAGACAAAGAAAATCATTCTATTCACCCAAAGATGTTATTTTAATTGGTTAGGAGGAATCATTGTCAAATGTGTTACATATCTGCATGGAATTTCCAGGCAGCCATTGTAGGCAGTGCTGCATTCACTCCAACCAAGGGCACACGGGGTTATCTGGCAGAACTGTGTGAGACCAGGAAATAAATCTGCAGGAAGCAACTGAGATACTCAGTGTGGCTGTCAGGCAAAGGCTGGCAAAGTGATGAAAGAAAAAAAATCTGCACAATAACAACAATCACTATTTCTTCAATTCTGGGAACTATATCCTGTCAGAAAGACAGGCTAAAAAGTTCACTGTCTGCCATCATAGTTTCACAAAGAAAAGACGAATGATCATACTGCTAACATTTTAAATTAGTAATCTATTTTTTTTAATATATATATATAATCCGGCTTAATTAGACCAGACGCTCAACAAAACTTGAAGTACAAAAACATATGGTCACAGAAAATACTGTGATGTCACAGATAATCCACTTAGGTCAATGTAAGTCTTCCTATTATTATGAAAAACAATATCATCAGCCAAATACTCATTAGATAGGAGCAGCTCAGAGATATTTCATTATTTATAATACTTAAGTACTAAATTAAAGACAAGTAACTCCTTGCCTAACACATAAGTGTGCAGGCACCTTAAAATAAAACCAAAAAGAATTTTAATAAAGCACTTTCAGAAATTCCGTGTAAGTAAATAATACTAGATTGTAGACATGTTTGCTATATAATATTGAACTTGGTTAATTTATTCAAAGTATATTTTTATACCTTCATCCCATTTAAATTTAGTGCCTTTTAAAGCAGTATAAAAATAAAATCACAGCATTAAAAAGGCAGATACTTAAAACAATTTTCAGATGATCTTCAGGAACAATTTTATTATCAGTGACTCACATGAAAATTGTAATTTCTAAACATGTCCCTAGGGCCCAACTGAAGTTTGTAACATGCCTAAAATAGTGAGCAGAAATAAACAGCCTTCTGGTGATTCCCAAACTGAATTCCTGCTTCTTCCAGAGAAACTTTTTACATCTTGCACCTACAAAGAGTGGTTTAAAACAGTTGCACAGCACAAGGCTACTAACTATTTTGCTACCATTTAATTTATTTGTAAAGTAATACCTCAACACCTTTTATCCTAAACCTCCCATGTAGTGCACACCACTTCATTCAGCTGATGCAGTGTAAGAGTAGGTGTAAAATTTCATCTTTAAAAATATAAAAGCCACCATCAAAGAAACATCAACTGTGCCCAGTTCCCAGAGCCTTGTTAAAGCAACAGCAAGAGAAGCCTTGTGTGCCACAGCCCGAGAGCAGCTACATTTTTCATTTTTTTCATTTACGTGTCTGATTGGAAAAATCAGAGCAGTGCTCACAGAAATCTGGCCAGGCCCTTCCTCTGCTCTCACAGTTAATGTAGGCCATACAAATATTAAACTCTAATGCCAGCCTCACACTTGTTGTGAATGTTAAAACCATGACAAACTCGAGTCAATAATGCATCCGATTTGAACCGCGGGAGGCTGGATACCTTCTGTGAGCCACAGTCATGACCTTACAAAACAACCCCACTTTCCCAAAATTAATAAAAACCTGCAGTGAAGTAAAAATTGAAGCTATGGTTCTGTTGTTTTTTGGTTTGTTTGTTTCGGGTTTTTTTTTTGTTTTTTTTTTTTTTTCTGCCTGGAAGTTCTTACCTTTTTGTTGTTCTCTTTAATATCTTGAGGATTCAGGGACTTGTAGTCACTGAGGGGGAAAATGGCACAGTGGGTATATACAGTATTTGATAAAAGCAGCAGTTTTAAAACAAACTAAATCTAAAAATTTGACATACAATAATATCATACAGTAACTAGCAATTTCACAGCAATTCAATCAACAAAACTAATAGTGTGGAAAATTAAAGGAATAAATAAATAAATAAACACCGATTACATGTTTCATTGCCTGAAGCTCTCCATCTAAAAAAGAAGTTAAGGCAGGGACTAGAGGCCAGCCTTGACAACCAAATTTACCAGGAGGTAATCCGTCCTTGTCAGCATACAAAGAGCTTATTCCTCTCATCTCATTTCAACACTGGCGCAATTCTCATAATCATCTTGAAGTCAGTTCTTTGTATAAGATTAAGAAGAAGAAAAACAAATCACAGAGAGGGAAGAAATAATTGTTTATGCAACAAGGGAGAGCAAAGAGGTCACAAAGTTTGAGCATTCATAAACCTAGTTTCTTAGAAAGGATGGTTCCCTGCTTGAAAGCAAAAGGTGAAAACAGTTCAGCACCTCAAACTCACTGGCATTTGATTTTTAAGTTTAAAAGTTGTTCAGTATTTCTATGAGAGGTAGCTTGTACAAGCAAAGAGTATACAACTTACATCAGGTCTGGTCTAAAATGATGTAATATTGCACAAAAGGATAAACCATTTCTCCACGACGTGGTAAAATTGGTGATTTTCACTCCCCTGTAGTTTTTTGTAACTTCTTTGCACCACACGAGCAATGACTGACTAGCATTTGGCTTTCTCCCCAAAACAGGACTTGGTATTGGGCTTGGCTGGAAAAAAAAAATAAAAGAGAGAGAGAAGATAAAAGAATTTAATGGAAGATGAGAATTAACATTAATTGACCTAGCTAGATGATCTGTATCCTTTGATGTGAGTTCAGGTCCTTCACAGCTGTCAGTTTACAATGACTGTAACTTGCAAAAGACACAAATCGCGAGTTATTATCTACAGTTGTTGCCCTAGGCACTTGTCTCCCAAGGATGCAGATATACAGGATTCCAGATCTACACAGGGGAAGAGGCCAAGAACTGTACCAGTGGAAATACCCGTGCTGAAACACGGCACAGCCCACGATACACAGCCTTGAAAACACTTCCCAAAACGCAGTCATGGAAGAGCATCCCCACAAGCCCTTTCACAATCAAAGTCACAACAGGATTGATGGATCCCTCTGGTAGATGCTCCAGAGAACAGTTTTTGGTGCTCTTTCTGTGGCCAGTGAGAGATTGCACAAAGGTAACTGTGGCACCGTGCTTCTGAACAGCCACTTCCAGCCGTACCCGAAGAGCCGCCTCTTCCAGCCTTTAGCTTTTCAACATGGAAAAGGAATTTCGGATGAAAACTGTTACCAGAGGGTGGTTTCTAACAAGTGTCACTAGCTAACAACCATTAGATCATTAGCTAATAACATCCATTTCTGAAAAAGTTATTTTGACCCATTTAGTAACATTTTTGCGTTAAACCAAGAAATAAGATAGAGCACTTCAGGCATTTGACATTTGTCAAACTATCCGCTGCTCCTCAAATTCCGCCTACCGATTGCAGATGTTTTCAAAACATACACACTTATTTCCCTAGGAAAATACTGTCACTTTAGTAACTCCTTACAGGACGAGTGTGACTGATGCAAATCCTACATCTGAATTACAGTGAAATAACTGAGATCCCCCATTCTTTCAATGTAATATAATTAAAAGCATATATACACAACAAACAAGCTCTCAATGCACTTTAGAGTGAGAGAGTTCCCAAATTAAGAGCAAGCAATTTACTCTATCACAGCCACTTAAGTTTATGGTCAAATGGATTTACTTGTTACTGTCTACTTGTGAAAGACCAACGATGCCCCCCCTTGACTGAAGCCTGTCAGTGCTCAGCAATTAGCTGCTGTCAACTCATTTGTTTTCACTGCTTCTGGGAAACAAAAAAAAAAAAAAAGTGCACAGAGCCAGGGAAGTAATTTTTCATTTCCTGTCACAATCAGCCCTAAAAAGTTGATGTATAACCCCACTGCCTCCTCACCAGACAAAAGCACTGCTAACTCATTTACAAAGTGCAAAAGGTATACCTTGCTGAGATTTTTCTTTTTTTAATACCACATCATATGTACAAAAGAACTTGTTAGAAAGTGCTTATGTTTTGTAATCCTGTCAACGATTTAAATCAGCATGAACAAATCCATTAACGATGAGACAAATATCTCCAAATACATTGAATTAGCAGCTTTAACAGGGCTACACAAAATAGGGAAGGAAAAGCAGCAATAAATTATGAACTTTACCACGCACAAGATTTTAATCAGAGAGACAAATATCACATAGAAGCTGCCAGACTGTTACTCCAGATTCAGTGAAGTAATTAAGATGATGCTTTTCTCTTGTTTTCTTTACAAATTGAAGCAAAATCCAGTAACTAATCACTGACCTCAAATTTAAGGTGCTACATTACTTAAAAAATATTTTCTATTATAAGTTATATATATGGAAATAGCACTAGTGAGACAAAATAACATAGTGAGACAAGATAGCATTATCAAATTGTGGAAATGTGGTATTTTAACAAATTATTAATGCAAAAAGATACTGCTTCAAATCATAGAGCACTACTTACCAGATATATTAAATGCTAATTATAAAGTCTTGATACTTGTTGCTGAAACGCTCAACAAAAATGGTAAATTTTCCAGTCACCACCTAAATGCTTTCTTGTTAACTCTGAAATGGCCTAAGGCAATTTTGCCATTTAAATGCTTTAATTACTTGTCGAACAAACTGAAGATGTAACTGAATTTAAAACCAGGCTTTAGAGAAGGAAATACAAAGGTATTAAAACAATAAATTCAGCAGAATTTCACAGTTTATTTAAAAATGTATTTTAAAATTATCAATGTTTAAAAAGATGGATTGCAATTCATTCAAAACCTATATTTAGGCTGGACCTTTTTTCTGTGTTTGTCTTTCCACTTACATTATATTTTCTAAAAGCACTTTATCCAGAATACAGAAGATTTAGGACATGCATAATGTGCATAACACACACAATTTTCTCCTCTCTTACCTGATAAAGCAGAAATTGTATAAGGTTTTCTTTCCACACTAATTAGTACATGTTTTTCTGATAAAGGTGAAGTTAATGCTATGACAATGTTATGCTCCTAATCACCACCTGTGTTAAAGCTCTCATTATTTAATCTATGATAAAAGCATTCGACTCCTGACACAATGGAAATACAAAAGTAAAGGCAGAACTGTGTGTGAGCACTTGACATGCCTTCAGAGGAGCTAACAAATGTTAGTTTTAGTTTCTTTTTCATGTGTGTTTGAAAAATCATTATGCAAAACATTTTCTTTGGATATTTGTACGTTGGACATATTAATTACTGGCTTGGTGCAAACACAATTGCTACCAAGTGCCTATTTGTAGCAGGTATTTGCTCTACATGATTGGTGGGAACTAATCAGATAAAACGAAAATTTAATAACCTTTTTCTTACATCATTCTTTTCAGCACTGACTACACAATTCTTCTAAACGACACAGCAGTCATGACTTGCCTTTTTAAGCTCAAAAGCCAAAGCCCCTGCAAACTTGGCTGGAAATGCCACTAAAAAGCCCGAGATACCCACACCAGATTGCCAGAGCTGCTCACTGATCAACAGGTTATGGAATCTAACACAACTGGCTTCTGTCCAGCGTGGAGCAACCGCATGGCGAGCGCAGAGGTTCCAGAGCTCGTCCCTCACAGGGTAGCTCAGATCTAAATGCAGCATCATGTGGATGGATTTATCAGCTGGAGTCAGCACTGGCTTCAGGATATCTTCGTTTCACACTCAACAAAAGCACTGAAGTCTCTATTCTTCTTTTTACACATTCTGGAAGCTCAGTTAATATGTTTTATAGTGCACGCATTTTTTCTCTTGGGAGATTATCCCATCAGACCATTGCTCTATGCTAACGAGAGGACAATAGCTTCAAGTATTAGTCTGCATCCCTGCACTTGAAAATATTCAAATACTTGTTTTTGCTGCTCTGAGGAACCCAGCACCCAAGCACAGTGATGGCTCACAGAGCAAGGGTTGAGCTGCATCTCTGACACACACACCCAACACTCAGGAGAAGAAAATCATGACTGGAACTGTGATGAGAACACAGGGCCATGGTTAATGTGACACAGCCAGGATGAAGACTGTAGGGGCTCAGTTTGAGGACCTGAGGCTGCATGGGGGTTGAGGTGTTTAAAAAAAAAAAGAAAGAGTATTGAAGCCCAGAAGAAAAAGATGCTGAGAGGAGTAAGGGAAAAAAAAAAAAAAGATTTGTAGTCTAGATGGAAGTTTTATGTGGTTTGAGTTTTATATTAACAAACACAATTCCTAGAAGAGGAAAGGAGCTGAGACAACAACCCAGGACTGGTAATTAACTGCAGGAGAGGAAGCAAAGGTTGAGATAGGGCTGAAAGTCAGAATAAGGAGGACATACAAACAATGAACAAGCAATTTTTTTTTCCCCTCAAGAGGCAAGTACAGACACCAGCCTCTAACTTATTTAACTAAGCAAAATAAAAGGGATTTTCCCGTACCCCTATGAAAACCATGACGCTGTCTGGTCTCACTGAAAATTGTGCAACCATTAAAATCCAAGATAAAGCAAACGAAAGTAAGGCAGAAGTAGGTGAGTGAAAATGTACAGCATGTGGCTGGATGAAGAAGAATTCAGGAAACTCAGCTGAACAGAACAGTCTGAAAAGATGCATAGAGGTGCAATGGAAACAAGACACCAAATACATTTCAGTCAAATAGATTATTTTATATCCTCAAAAAGATATACTAAAATTTTACTTTTTAAACAACACAGGACTTCACTCATAGGAATGTCCCATTAGCCTGGGAGTATTAGAAATTGAATTTGGCTCATTTAATAGAATTTATGCCTTTGGCAAGATCTGCGTATGTCCAACATGCATTCAATTTTGTTTATTCTGGGCTGTGGAACAGTCTGGGCCTAAGTCAAAAAGGGGTTTTTACTAGTATCAGGAATATCAAATACAATATGGAGAAAGTCAGCAAAGACAGAATAGAACAGCTTCCTGATTTATTCTAAAAATAGAGAAAACATCCTCATGACTCAGTTGTGCTAAGATGTTCTTTACTTTGAGTAGCTAGGTATTTTTGACACAGCAGGTCACCATAAGATTACAATTTAGTGACACATCAAAATACAAGGAGCATTGCTCTTTACTTCTAGCAAGGGCAAGATCATGCATGTATCAGAAGGTACACATTTCCTAGACAGAAATGTTAGTTCTGCTGTTCTGTTACTCTGATCAACAAATTTGTCAGTTTAGGAGTAGATTCTTTAACTTTGTGCTCTCTATTTGCATGGTGCAAAATGTCTCTGGTTCCTACTGTCCCTAAAAATGAATGAGAGAAGAAAACCAGCTGCTGGACACAAGTTAAAGATTCACTGAATTTGTTTCCTATATATGATTAATAATAAGCATTTAGGTAACCTCCAGGTTTTAGCAGCAGCAGACATCTTAAAACTTCACCTTCCTCACTCTTCTGATTGCACCTACAGCTAATGCGGACATGCAATAAAATACAAACTTTTATCTCAAAAGCCTTAGGCATATGCTTTTAATTGCTTATCATTTCACAGGTCTAATTTTGGCACAACCAAACCAGTCCATCTCCAATCACAACCCAACATTTAGACATCTGCCTGAGCTGACACAATGCTCTCATGTTTGAATGTAGCAAGGTGAGGAGGAAGGTGAAATCCTTGGGACACACCTCAAATTAGCAGTTGGTCAAGTAGGTCTGATTATTTCATGCAAAAAGGCTTTTAGTTGCCTGTTATATGTTTTGATGGCCAGGAGTCTGAAAGAGCTTTTCCACACCATGCCTGGGCAAAGAAAGGAAAGCAAGCCTGCAGATGGCTACCTCTGGTTACTTTTACTCTGAGCACCGAGGAAGTGGTCTGGTAGAAAATTACAGTATGGGATCACACAATTCACAATTGAAATGTGCACATGTATATAACCTACAGGCATCCAGGGCACAAAGACAGGAGAGACTGCAGTAACAAAGGCCACTGCTAAGTACTTAATTTTGTAACTTTTGTAATTATCTGGTAGTCTCCTTTTTTGCCTTTTACTTTGCCTAGTAATGAAGTAGCATTTTCTTAGCCCAGTCTTTTAGGGTTTTGGTTTGATTTTCATTGTCGGGGATTAAAAGGATGAAAGAAGCCAAGAATTCAGAACTAAACTCTAAACCTTCAGAACCAAAATTCACAACACATCAACTGCTGGACAATTGCCTTGCTTGCGCAACAGGACACAAGGCTGTCTGCTCATGGCAATCAATTAAGAGCAAGCCAGACAATTTATTTCCAGATGACAACCTCCCCCGTGGATGTTCTTAGCACAGAAGAACAGGACCGCACAGGAGTGTGGGCAGCTACCTCATCAGGCTGAGAAGCCTTAAATTTATTAGCTAATTGCAAGGAGAAGATTATGCTAATGAACTGGTAAAAGAGAAACAAATCTGAGACAACATAATGAATTGGTTACTTATGCGGAAGTAATTTCACCTGATGGTCAGTACAGCCAAGAAAGAAGCTACAGTGATCTCCTTAGACTGAACTATTAAAAAGGGATTGGCCGAGGCTCACCTAGCTTCTCTTCCCTGAGGTCGCATAATCTTTGTCTTGAACGCCGTGTTTTCAATTAAAAACCTCAAGACAAGGTATGTAACTCATACCATTAAGCAGAAGCGAACACGGAGCTCGGCCTCTGATGATTACACGTATTTATAATGTAACAGTATGAACAGATGACATGCAGGGATGGGGCCTCATTTTTCTGCTCTCAGAAGACAGACAGTTTCCTTGTGTCCACCTTCCTTCCTCCAGTTGTCCTGGTGGCACGTGGGCTGAACGCTCTGCTCTCATGTAATCTGTGCTGGAAGCCCAGATGAGCTACCAGGATGCTGCTGGTTCACAATCCCTGGCTCTCTGCCACGATGGGAACGTTCAGGGTTTTGGGCAGTTTGCCAGAATTAAGCAACTTAAACCACAGATGAGGAATAGCAATTTTCAAAGCTTTTAACTTTGTTAAATGTGAACTGAACTAGCAAAACGCACCTCCCTGGGCCCAAGGCTATCTCTGCCACATTTCAAAGGCCTGCAGCAAACAATGGAAGTGTTAGAGCTTGTCAGAAAAGGTCACAAGAATCTCTTCTAAAAGAAAGCACAAGGCAAACTAAAAATGAGAGTCACTGCCAATTCTTCCTAAAAACAGTGAACTCTTGTTGCTTTTGCAGGAATTTCTTTTGACAGAGCCATTAAATAAACACAAGTCATTATCCCACTCTTCTGAACATTTCAACAGACATGGTTTTTTCAGGCAACCTTCTGATGCAGGATCATTAAAGGTGACATTGCTCAGAACTTTATAGTTACCTATTTTGCAAATCTACTGCAGCATCATTTATGTTAATGCCCCAGCATAGGCAGATTTATGGAAGCATGAGCTTTTACCTATGAGAAATCTTTGTTTTAAATACTTGAGAACGCAACACAGATGCCAGATTTCTGCAGGTATTGCAGAAACAAAGGAAAACAATCTCTGTTTGGGTGTGCTTAGAGCACTCAGTATTTTTAAGCCTGGTATTGATGTCTTGTGTCTGAAGACCACAGTACACTTTTTGGCTGACAGTGGAAATAAAATCGGTACATTTTACAATCCTGCATGAGGTCCTGGTACCCATGAGCTGCTGGTACCCATGAGCTGGCACCAGGCATAAAGATGGATATTCTTAAAACTCCTGACGACAGCAAGAGAGAAATAAGAATTTAATGGAAACAAGTTTTTGCCTTGATAAATTACTGCATCGGCAGCTGACTCTATGTAAACAATCACAAGATGGAGATTAGCAAAAGTATTGCTTCCCCCCTCAATGATTAGGAGAAGATGTCCTAATGTTCAGATGGGGATACATCTGAAATGCTCAGATGTATCTGTTTTTGTACAATGTACTGTTTTTCTACATCTGTCTTCATTCTACAAATCAGATGGAAGTTGGAGACTTGCATTACTCATACAGACACAGAAAGGTCAGATTTCAGCCTCGTGTGGAAACAGCTTAGATAAGCCAGAAGCTTTCAGATCATTTAATGTAATCCTAAGGTCCTGGAAGAACCAATATGAAACAACATCCAAAATGAATGGTCAGTTTGGAAACTTGAACACAGGGGAGAATATTAGAAGAGCAGAAAAAGACTACATTTCCTTCTAGTCTTTAAATGCATAAGAAAAAGGACAAATAGCAAGAATGCAGACATGCAAATGAAAAAGAGGTGGACCAAATAATTAAGGCCCTTCTTAGCAGAAGAAAGTTAAAAGAAAACAAGCAACAAACACTAATTTGTCATCAACAAATCATGACTAGCAGTCCAAGCACCTTCTACAAGAAGGAAGCAGGTAGTAGAAAAGCAACAAATAACAAATGTAGATTACAAATGTAGCTAAGCTCTTTTAATTGTCTTTCAAGATGCTCTCATAAGGAAGCATGGAAAACAGAGCCTTAATGAGACTCATATAGGTGCAAAACAGACTTGAAAACTATATTCAAGACTAGTTTTAAGTGATTATTGGAATTATGCATTAAAAGGAGTTCTGTATGAGTATTTTTTAGGTTCAGTATAAGTCTGAATTAGGAAGGTGAATGATGCACTGGACAAGAAGCTGAGATGGACATCGAATGCACTAGAAGAACTCCAATCACATAAGAAGGAGTGAAGTTCTGAAAAAGCAGTATGAAATTCAATAGGTACGAGTGAAACCTAGGAAGGAGTAATCATTTACATAAATGCAGGATGAGGAAGAACTGGTTAGGTAACAGCTCTTCACAAAAGGATATGGGGAAAACAGTCTATTCAAGCTGAACATAAAGTCAACAACATCAGGTTGTTGTGAAAAAGACAAATATTGTACCGAGATGTACACACAAGAATAAAGCTTGCAAGACACAGGCTGCCTCTCTCACTCCATTCAGCATCAACAAAAGTTTTATGTTCAGTTTTTCCTGACGCAGAGTGTAAGGAAGATGAGCCCAAAGAAAGATTGGGATGGAAGGGAAGCATGAAGAAAGCTGAAGCACATTTGGGTCATTTATGGTATGAGCAAGGCATAGAGGAAAGTAACGTGGGAAGTCAAGTAAAGCATGTGAAGTCATGTAAAGCATGTAAAATTCCAAAGAAGAAACCAAACTCTGACCTCCACACCAGTATTTACAGGACCAAAGTTACAGGCTTTACTTGCTAGAGGTCAGACATCAGGAGGAGCAATCTATAACGAAGCACTCAAGAACTGCCTGGGAAGGCCATGGATATTTCATTGCTGTTTAACAACAGGTTGCAGAAATCTTTCATTTGGTAAAGGAGAACTTAGCCTTTGTGCAAGTGGAAAGACCAAGTGATCTTTTGGACGTGCTTCAGACCAATATTCTGTGTCTCTTACCTCCAAGAGCCTACAGCTCACGGGGGCTGCTGCCATCAGGGAGCAGCAGCCTGGCAGAGCTTCCTTCCCTGCTCTGGAAGCATAGGAAGCACGCTGGAAAACTCCTAATTCCCACCAAGGAAAACTTCACACTGGACTCCTGCTTCAATCACCTACCAAAAAAACCCTCTCCATTTCCCATTTTAAAAATTAATCCTAGCACGGAGGTCCTGATATTATTCGTTCCATAAGCAACTCATGCACCAAGTCCCCTGTGTTAATCAGATCTCCTTGCAAAGCACAACATATCTTGCTTTTTTTTTTTTTTCCCCTGGCAAACAGCTATCTGAATACACAGGAAGTTCGATAACCACTAACAATTCTCCAAATGAAAAACTTTAAGTTGTACAGTTTACAACTCTCTCAGTTGCTTCGGAGAATGGCTATTGACTATAACCCCACCACTTCCAGAGATTTAGGCTCTCTCCCAGTCAGCGCATTTCCACAGAGTGACAAAGCCACTCTAAAAATCTAAGATACGCTAGAAAGCTTTTGTCATCTGCAAGGTGAGAGTTCAGGTCAAACCCAGGACAACAGTCAGAAAAACCCCACCAATTACAGCTGGGTGAAATGGGGGATTTAGGCAAACAGCAACACATAAGCAACACTGGTAACCAAAGCAGCTCTCAGCCACAGCAGAGATGTCACAGACTGAACGGGAGAGACAAAGATTACCTCAGAGGGTTTTTTGAAGAAAAAAACAGGATGACAACACTTGAGAAAGCCTTCTCTACCAGAAACAGAATGCTTCCCTCTCAAGCACCATTCATAAACAACGAAGAAAACAAAAAAAGCATTACTAAACAAAGGGAGTGAAAAATTAAGGAATGACAGGCTTGAATATTCTTGCTTTAGTTGCCCACTAGAATGAGCATTATTTAAGCAGTGTGAAGGCAGATTGTTATCTTTACCTCTCTGAATAGTACCTTATTCTGTGAATAGTCCCCATGGAATAACAGCCACTACTCAAGGATTCAATGGCTTAATGAACATAACAAGACTGCAACAATCTGGAGCTTAATTTGCATGCAGTTTGAATATTTTTGCTTTATTAGTTTCATTTCAAAATAAAAATACATGTAAAAGCAACAGCAATTCAAGTGCCACTTGGCTTAACAAATATTTTTCCAGGAATTCTTACATTATTCAAATTTGCTAATTGCTAGGACTTGTTCAGCTAAAAGGAGAAATACATGTTAAATGAAAATATCCTTTTTGTTTTATAATATGTAATTAACACAAGCTTTTCTAGCTTCAACACTGTCAAATCTATCCTCTTGAAAAATACACACATAATTTTCATGCGACAAATTAAATTTGGTGTGGTTATGCTTTTAGCACTCAACAAGTAAAAGCTTGTAAATGAAAAGCTGAAGCATAAAGGTATGGCAAGTCTCATTTAAGAAATCAAAATCTTTGGGAGAGAGGAATTCTCTCCTGCAGAACTCAAGAAAAGCTGCTAATAATTAAATACTGACTCTGATTAACACTTTACACTACATGTTTATGTTGAAAGTCCTTGTTTAAGCAGCTCATGATACAAACCTAATCAAATCACTGTATTTCATTCTCTTATGATGCCTGGCTAATAACCACACAACAGTTGGAAACTGTCAAAATATTTTACAGCTCAATTGTAATTCCCATCCAAGTCTAAGCATGCAGTAATTGGGCGTTAGCCACGTTCCAGGGGTGTTACAGCAATGCACAGCAGTCAGATCTTCTGTGTTTCATTTTCTAAAAACATGTAAAACTCCTAAATGATCCCTAGGATCTACTCCATAAAATTTTGAATGAAATATTAGTACACTGATCACAGAGATGGCTTTTTTCATTAATTCTATATAGTACTAATGTTAACATTTTAAAAATTATCTTGATGTTTGCAACAACCGAATTTGTTCAGCACCTTTTCTTTTTCCTTGGTTTAAATTCCCTAAAGAAAAAAATTCTGTGAGATAAATAAAAAAACAAACACTTTGAGCAAAAGATTACATGGCAAATATTGTAATATTAAAAGATTTGAGACAAAATGCTGATTTTGACTTTGAGGAACAAATTTTGCAGCTCATACATACAAGGAGTATTCCAAGATGAGAGAAAAGAAGGATACTGCTACAACAGGGTGATGTAAAGAACCAGACAGGGTTTTCAGCATGCATTATTAGACCTGTAGTGGGCACAATACTGGGGTGCATAGGATCCAGATAATGGCCTGATGGGTTTTCCTGAATAGACAACTCCCTAAGCATCTCTGGTTGGAGACTGTATTTCTAAGGCAGTACCAGAGATACAGATTCATGACTCCCTGGTCTTTCAACACTATTTCAATCATTAGTCCATGTGTTAACTGTCACTAACTCCCAGTGACAGGCAGATGACATCACTGCATCCCAAATACATTAATGTCCATTGGATTAAAATCCTTAAGAGGAGTGATGCCTTTGAGCTTCCACAAATGAAACAAAGTGCTCCATTTCAAATGCCTTTTGGAATTTAGTTTACATGGTGTGTAAAATAAAATTAAGCATTCCTGCCAGGCTCTCTATCAGTCCCAAGATGATGTGATGATTAATGTGTTTGGTGTGAGCTGCTTGTGATTCCAAACACTCTTCTGCAGGCAGAACTAGGAAACACCTGCACAGAAGGACTCCACCACAAGACTTCAGTCTTTCAGTCAGTTATTAGAAGGAGCACTGGGGAAATGTATCAACTGCTCTTTCTTGCATGGGGGGGATGAGATGAGATTTATCACAGAAGCCCAAAGGAGCTACACAGGGTAAATCTTCAGCCAGCACTAATGCACAAAACTCACACTCGAGCCTCATACATCATCTTTTACATGTCTGATCATGTCCAGCTGTTACAACAGCTTATCACTCACAAGTCTCCTGCAATACTTTTCACTGCACAAGCACCTCGGGATAGGTGGAGGAGGGAAAAGAAGGGAGCCTTCATTCCTACACAGGAATTTCCATGCTTTGGGAAGTGTAAATTAGAGCATTACTACTAGTCTGACAATAAGTTTGCTAATAAATGTGTAGCAACATATCTAATTGCATAACGAGAGATTAAATGATTATGACAGTCTTTGAAATGGAGAGAATAAAGGGAAGAGAAAGTTAATGTAAAGGGAGAGCTCTGGTAACACAGCAAACTAGCTGCAATGTTGGAACTCTGGTAAATTTTAAAAAGCCAACTGCTCTAAATAATCTTCCAGTGGCATCTACAAAATTTCTTCTAATACTGAGTGTTAGCTCCAAATTACATGAGCTTTGAAAAATTATTTAAAGGTGTAGGACCCATCATCTTAAAAACACAAGCTTTTCACACTTCTAGGCAACACTCAGCAGCAGAAGCATCAGTCAAGGCATGACTGGAAAAGAAACACAGCAATGTCATTTGACTAACACCTACCTTACCTTTAAAGCTGTACAGGAGGGGAGTTCAAAGAGCAGTTTTCCCCTACAGTTACAATAAAACTTACACAGAGTACTCAAATGGAAGTGCTGAAGTTCTAGTGGGAGAATGACAACTTGATAAATACATAAGTGTATATGCTGCTTTAGTTTTGGTTCTCAGTGAATTAACATTAACAAAAGTGTTTTTCTTTAACAAATGTAAATACTTAAAAAAGAATTTACAAAAAGTATGACTTTAAAAAGTCATTTAGCAATTATTTTTATTTTCTCCTGTTCATAAAACCTTAGAAGTGTTAGGTGCTGGTACTTAACAATACCTTCTGCAGGTTTTGTAGTGGGTGGCACAAAGCAGGAAGGGGAGGGCACTGAACTCTCAAAAGAGGAGTTTAGATAGGCAGGACTGGTCTCACTGGCCTCCCAAAACCTCTTTTGCAGCTGATAGAGCCTGCCTCTTTAGAAGATTCTTCAGAGCAGAAGTTTAAGGAAAACGTTCCAAGGAAATTAAGGAATGCTATCTCGGTCCCTAAGTCATAGAACACTACAGAGGCATTTTATGTCCTAAATCTGACAGAAGCAACATATTTGCCACTAACTTCACTACAAAAAGAGGTCAATTCTTATGGAATCTAAACCCACAACTCACAGCCAAACTCATCATCACTTTTTAAAAGAATACTCTAAGCTGAGAAGGACAAAACAAAATGAGACTATAGTAGGACTTGATCTCTCTTACTCCAATTTTGCTCAATAAATACGTAAATAACCCATTTTAAACATGTTTAAAAATGTGAGTCTATTTCTCAAATAGTTCCAAGCAGATATGCATTTTCCAGTGTCATTTAGATCACCTGTTTGAGGATCCACATAGAGGCCATTAGTCATGCAGGGATAGCAGCAAGGACAATGTTAAGGAGTTTAAGGATGTGAAATTGCTAAAATCTGGTCAGAAAATAGGCCCACTGCATGATCTTGCTTTCTCTATTCTTTTTCTTCTGTATTGGGCATGAAATGCTGGCAGAGACTGAGGTGATGAAGGACCAATTACACTTCATCTGTGCTCAAAAAAACCCCAAAACACAGAAACCCACACAAGACCCAAAATCCAGAGCAATACATTTCATTTGTCTGGGGACTAGTCACAGTAGTTGGTTCCTCCAGAAAAGGAAGGAAACACTTCCAAAAGAGACGAAAGTGCTCTGAAGCAAACCCTGTAATGTCCTGTGTGATGTATGGGTCCTATGACTCTTTCAATGCTTGCAAAAAGAGACAGATTGTGACCTTATATCAATCACTTATATATCCGAGGAGACCAGAAATGGAAGAACATTTCAAAAATGTGGAGGCTCTCATTGGAATTATCTTCTATTATTGCCTATTACTCACACCTATGCCACATTCTGGTCCTACATTTGAAAACAATGGTTAAGTATGTAAGCACAACAAAAGATACTGTCCTAAAAGAAAACCTAATTCTAGCAGGCAAAACCCCAAACATCTTTTTTTTTATAATAGCCTAATCTTGATGCTATAAGGAAACATAAAAATGGTTAAATGCATTTGCAGAGAAAATTTGTTCCCTGAAAACCCCTCAAAACCAATTTTTCTCATTTTTTTTTTCTTTTTCAAATCCTAGTGGTAATATTTTAGGTATTTAGCATTTTAGGTAGAGGGGAAAAGTTGTGGTTACAGTTATAACCACATTGACCATTTCAACATTTGGTTTGCCATGGTTTTCTATATGTAAGCCTGCTAACTGGGTTGTGATCTACACACCCATGTCTTAATTAAAGATTGAGCCCCATTATGTTACTGAGTCACTGCTGTCAGTAACAATCATGACAGATGACTTACCAATAGCACAGAGGGCCAGGAGAGCACTTTAGAAAAGCATCAATTCTGCTGCATTGCTTAACAGTGACAAAAACAAAGCTTTTCACAGAGTACCTAAGAGCACTTTGGCAACGTTAAGAAAAGGGCTCATGGCATTACAGAATGTGGTTGAGTTGTGAAGGAGATTCTAGAACGAAACACTTAAATTAGGATTTGTTAAGCCATCTGCATCGAACTGGTGTCTGAAATCACTTTCTAGAAAGCTTGAATGTAAATAATAAACATATATTTGTTATATATAAAGGTATATATGTATACAATATCTATATATTGTTATACTATATATGTATGCATATATTTGTATGCATCTATATACACACACAGAAAGAAAATATACACTCTCTCAATATATTAAAAATACCCCAAGCTTACTTGAAGTAACAGAAACACATTATATGTGTTTTTTGAGTAAAAATTGCTTTCATTATGCTCCAGAAGCATAAGATACAAGGCATCTAATTGGAAAAAAAAAGAGAATACAAAAATAGAACATTCTTTGTATTTATAATTATGTACAGTGATATAACATTTTAGGATATTTTTAAAGGTTGTTTGGCTGTGTTGGATTCTAAGGATGTATTTGCATTGAAGCAAGTCAAGAAACATGACCCTTGCAAGGCTTTAAAATTACAGTTCCCTGTCTCAAAAGTGTCGATGAAGTGAGGGAGAATGAAGATTATAGCTGGCCTACCAAAGAAAAAGAGACTGCACTCTTCCTTGTGGCTTGTCCTTCCAACATACAAAGACAACTAAGGGGTTAGAAACAACTCTAACCTGCCCCAGTTCACACTCATGGAACCTTGGGTGGGAAGATTTCACTGCTCTGGAACATTACTGAGGGGTACCCAAAGGAGGTCAACTTCTCCTTGCCTTCAGTGGACTCTACATTAAGTCTCAAGGATGCTTACAGAAATCCAGGTGGGTAATAGCCAGCATCCAAACGTTCCTTGAAAATGTCTTTCTCTGGTTCTGCTGTATGCATGTGACAGCCTCTCCCCCAGTGGTGTGGGCACAATTTTGAGCAGTTGTGTACACATCTGTGAGCCTCATGTCAGTCCCCACAAGGAAATAAAGGCCACAGTGGGCATTAATCCATGCCGTAGAAGCAACAGTGATGTGCCCTTGGTAAAGATGCAAGGCATGCATGTGAAGTTGCTCCTAGTCTCAAAATTAAACATCACAGGACCTTTACCAAGGTAAAAAAGTTAGCAATGAAGCCTCCAGCACCTAGAGAGCTGTATTCTTCAAGATATTCCATCCCAGGTAACAACAGGGGGGTTTTGGGTAATTGTTTTGGTTTGGTTTTATTTGTGTTGGGGGGGAGGTGTTATTTGCTTGTATCTGTTGAAATACTCCTTATTTTAGGGATGGTAGACATGTCAAAACTACTGAGTATCCTGTGGCACAGCAAGTGGGAACCCACCCCAGCAAGCTCTGCTCTAAAGGAATATGGAGAGAGGCAGGATAAGAAGTATTAGAAGATATTTCACCATGCTACATCCTCTGAATCCAAATGATTTTTCCCCTGTGAGAGATTGCCCTCTCAACACCATAGCTCTCTTTAAAGAGGTGTAAGCATTAATCAGTCAGTGTTTAATCAAGCTTTTAAATATTAAAGTTGAGCTAATGTATTAAGCTCACCAGTATTCTTTTGTAACATTTACAAGGTGATTTCCTTAATGGCTTTAGTTTCTAGGTAGCTCCTTTAAAGTCCTTTCACTGAGCTAGAGCACATGATTTCATTCACACTTTAAAAGCTTTTCCTATGCATGCCTTTCAAAGCTGATTTGTCTGAATTAGACATATGAATGATATCTAAATTCTGTGTGTTACTCATTACTACAAACTATAAAGTATCCTTCAGGGGTTAACACAATTATCTGCTAAACTGCATAACAGCTCTTGTCAATAATGAAACTAAGTAAAGTAAAACACATTTCCATGTCCTCCTTCTATTGAGATAAAAACAAATTTGATATGTCTAATGACACATAAAACTACTTAAGTTGTATCAAAAAGAGTTCTTACTTTAAATATATTTTTAACCTTTTTTCCCCTTTATGCCCCTTTATTAATAGTCTCTGTACAGAGTGCCTGCACTGTATTCACTTGAGATCCATCTATATGCTTCTGCACAGGGTAAGTCAAACCATAAAATATTAGCAGGATCTGGATTTTGTATTCAAATGGCTGATTCCCCAGCAAATTAACAAATATTTTTTCCTGTATACTCCATTCTTGTTTACCTTAAAACAACTCAGAAAAAACGTGAATCTAAAAATATGGAACATGCCACAACCCCCTCAGACAGCTCATACAGTGACAGTTGCAGAGAACAGAGTTATGCTGAAAGAATAGAGAGAAACAGATTTAAAAGGAGGCAATGAATCAAAAAACCCTGCCTTCATCTTGATGCCAATAAAAACCAGAATCACTCAGTTCCTCTGGATTGTTTTCTATTTATTTTCTTTTCTTTTATGCGGTCAATATTTTCGGAAATTGTTGGGTTTCCCTCCCCCCCTTTTTTTGTCACCACAGACACTCCCTTTAGGCAACCGTGCATCAACAATCCTCCCACGTTCAAAGTCGGCTACATCTGTTGCTCTTTCCCATTGTTGAAAATTCCTGCCTTAATCCTATTTGACTTTATTCATGCAAAGGTCATCCTGAATTCAACAAATGGAGGAGCGATAGCAGGCACACTGTTGAACATGGCTAAAAAATGCTCTTGCAGAACATGCAGCTAGTGTGCCGGCACTATCGCACAAGTACGCGCTTTATTATGCAGCCTCTTGTCACCAGAGCTTGGTTGCAGTATGAATTGGCAACATATTTCTCCTTGCAACTCAGGAATACAACATTTTCCTTCTAACTGGCCTGATTTTCTTTCCTTTTAAAAAGGTTTGTGCTTAACTTGCATTTGCTGGTGGGTATGACTGCAACATACACATAGAATACCTGAGCGTTTCTCATGCCCTAAGGCTTGGCTTCTGGCACCTATGGATTCCCTTTTTCTCCTGGATTTTACCTCTGAGTATATCTAGCTTCACAAGTCTATTTCACTAGGCTGCCCACCTAAAACTAATGGTGATCACAATTTTAAATAAATTAGGAAAAATTCTATCTAAAAATACTTTTACAAAGCAGGGTAGAAAACAGCTGATACAAATGCCACATTTTAGGGCCATCATTGCACTCTAGATTTGCTTACAAATGCCATCTATTTTGGTTTTAGACTTATTTTTCTTTCCCAGCAACAAAAAGCTGGCTTAGACCTGTGATTTATTCCTATGCTTAAGTATCTGACCCAAACCAAAGACCATTTAGCAGGAACAGTGAATTAGTAAGCAAACCAAAGTTAGCTATCAGACTGATTTATGAAGGGAAGATAATTATTTTTGTAATATGTTCATAACTCATCATGACAGAAGCAAAGGAATATTTATTCATGCAGACTTATTTCCAATTTGAGGTGCTTGCCAGCCATGATGAACCAAACCCATCCCTCAGGCAAGCAGAGAACCAGGCACATTGTTAATGTGCAAATTTCACTTCTTGCTGCACCAGGGGCCTTGGATGGACCATTGATGGTGGAGAGAGCACCCTGGACTTTATCTAAACCAGCCCCAGCTCACAGTAACAACTGAAAATTAAATGCTACAATGTCATCTTCTACAAATTGTGTTGAGGTCCTTGTTAGGTGCAAGGGAACATTGGAATGAACAGAGTTTTCATTTTAAAAGCTTTCCTGTACTCTGCTCATGTGGATCTTGTTAAGGAACTTGATAATAAGGTATCAAAACTGTACAGAAAAAAAAAAAAAGGATAGATTTTTTTTCAGGTTTTTGTTGCAAAGATTTTGAGGATTTTTGTTTTGACGATGGTTTAAAAAGGTCTTAGGGGAAGTCTTCCTTCTTTCTACCTTTTAAAGAGCAAAGCTTGAACCAAACATGAGTGTGTGAAGCCCAGCATGAGAATCACAGCCCTCCAAGTCACAAGCCAAAGGAAGGTGGCCCCCCAGCACCTACACCAGGAGCCCATGGCCTTGTGCCATCTGCCTGCCTCCCCACAGCCCCCTTCCACCAGAGAAATGAAGGCAAGTAATTCACAGGAACTAGAATAAAATAAAAGGCCTTCATTGGGGATAAGGACTTTCAGATGACATCTCCCAGAAGCTGCCCTAGATCTCACTAGAGCTGGCCCACTGCAGCTGGCATTCAGGATGTTTAGGCAGGTCAGGACTGCTCCAGCTGTCCAGCCAGGGGCTGTGCCTAATCCCCTTGTCCTCATGGAGGGAAACCAAACACTGCCATGGAAGCATTGATATTTAGGAGCCACAGCACTCCAGAAATCTCAGTGCACCTTTTCCACAACTACTGAAGTAGTATTTTATGACAACAAATCAGAGATCTGTAATTTGTAAATGTGAGTTAGATTTCAACTATGAAAAGTGAGGTCTGGAATGTCACAACACTGGTGCAGTTACCAAACCTTACTTGCACAGACCTTTTGCAGAAGTGGTAACTGGTGCAACTCAGAAATGCTGCAGGCACTGACAAAGTTTCCATCCATTTCAGTAGGAGCTACATTGCTCCAATTATGCATAAATACCTTAAAGAGCAATTATGAAAATTACAGAAGCAGTCAAGCATTTATCAACCTGCACACTACATATATTTGCAATGAAAAATATTTTTTCCAGGGCAGCTCTGGAGACCTGTTATTTGCATCCCCACTACTAACAAAGAGCTAAAGAAGAAACAGTCAAACACTTCAGTAGCAGCACTTAAAGTTGCCAAATCAAGTGTTCAAGGACTATGGTTACAAATACATTTTTATTAATACCCTTTGTATAATAGCATAGCTATATTTTTGAATAAAAACTGAGGTCCACCTCCAGATTAGTGTAAACTAATGCTTTTGAGTCCTCAGTGTGAGTCACCTAAGACCTGACCTTGCAGAGAACTGCTTGTTCATGTTCATAGTTCATGTGACACAAAACAGCACTCAGCTGCATGGCACTACAGTCAAGCCAACAGCTCTGCTAATTTATCCAGACTGGATGCAACTGAGAGAAAAGAAAAAAAAAACAAAAAAAAAAAAAAAAAAAAACAAAAAAAAACACCAACCAACAAACCACCACAGTCCACAGTCTGGTTCAAGAGATTAGCTTAGCACCACACATAAGGAATCCATGACAGAGGGAAGGATCCCATTCACTGCTGCTGGAAAGCACCCAATTGTCACAGAAAGCAGTGCCTTTTGCTGGCCCTTGGCTCAGCACACAGCCTGGACTGGCTCCCTGCAGAGCAGAACATACAGAACACCACTGAGGATGTGTTTCCATCTAGGTAACACTCCAGCTTCTGGGACAAGGAGAGAAGAAAGGGGTTGAAGATGGAAGCAGCTCAGCTCTGCCTCCAGTCCTGGGCAAAACTCCTGCTACAGGAACATTTGGGCAAATTGTTGAGGGTTTTAACCCTCAAATTCTGAAGGAAGCAACTCTCTTAGAGATAATGTGACTATAGAGCAACACCTAAATATTTTTGACAGCATGGGCACAAGACACTTCAGTCAGAAGTATCTACACATAGAACATGGAAGGGCTTGGTTTCCTCTCCAGTCTTGATGTCCAACAGCAAGATCCTGTTTGGCACCAATCACAGGAATAATATGAGGGCAAACACAGTCAATTTCACAAATGCCATTTAAAACTCATGAAAATAGTAATAAGGAATTGCTTAAGTATTGGATTAAAAAATGGAGCCTCTTTTATTCTTTAACACTTGAAAAGCAGCGAGATGAATGAGTTGTCTGTGCTTCCATATGATTATCTCACTATCTCTCTGTCTCTGTTCATATTATGTGAGCAGCTTGTCTTTCTTCCTATTAAAAGAAAAAATGTCTTTGGGCTGCATGCAAAGGCAGATTTTCTCAGAGTGCTGCCTTTTTTTTTTTCTTTTTTTTTTTTTTTTGCTTAAATTAGTAACAGTAGACATCTTCCAATTCTATCCAGTACCTTCCAGGTCTTCCTTGGGCTTGAACCATCTGTCTACATAGGGAAGGACAGAGATCTCACAAAAAGGAGCTGTGCAATTCCTTTGCAGCAAATGTGAAGCTGAAAAGGAGCAGTCATTGAAGAAGATGTTCCAGAGAGCTAGGAAGTCCTTATCTGAATGGACAACTGGAGATACTTTTGATACCAAGAGACAGTGAGCTATCTTCATCTCCCATGTGGAATTTACTATCATTCCTCCACTCAGTTGCATTACTGCACCTGTGTTTTAGGATGAAGTCTTCCTACTGTTTGGTCACATAAGGTTGATACTCTTGAGGCAAATAAAAGTGGAAAAAACAAGCAACTGGAGGCTTTAGGATCTCTAATATCTTGGGAGCTGTGGTGGAAGCTGTCACTTCTTCCCCTTCCACTAAACATACCTGTTTTGTGCTCTTAGAATGAATGAGAAGGAGAAAAAAATTACTGGTTCCTTCTCGTTCCTGTGAGTAGTATCTGAGAATTTCTCCTTTTTCATAAGGAAGTAATTTGTACCTCCTTCCCTGCTTGAAGGACAAGCTGTCTATTAGGCAGAAATCTTTCTGGACAGCCTGAACATCCTGAAGCATTGCAGATACACAGCAGATTACCAAGGATTCTGGATGGAGATGGATTATTACATGTCATGCAGAAAATGATTCTGTATTTCCTGTAAATGTTTCATTAGTGCTTAAATCAGCTAGCTTGACTGTCATGAGAGGGCACATTATTACTTGGCATGCAAAACAATTAATTTTAGTTCTAAAATGAGACAGAAAGCTTTAACAATGATGGTGACAAACAGAGATGTTACTATTGGCTTTGGACTGCTATGTGAATGTATATTCTCCTCTTCCACCAACTTAAAAGGCCATCACAACTTCTTGTCTACAAGCACCAAAACCAATTCCTGTGTTTTCATGACTATGAGCAACACCATGACCTTCATAAAGGCAAGAATGGTGTACACAATAATGATAGTCTTAAGCTGATTCATCATCCAGTCCTGGTGCCATACACTTTCATCAGTTGCAAGGCGTATCTAAAAATCCATTCAAAGTAAAGTTCAAAAAGCATCTTGTGGTCTGATATCAATTTTATGTCTGTTCACATAATCATGTATTGCCAGAGAAACATATATCCCCAGGATGGGGTGCAGGAGCTTCATTTAGTGAGAGATTCTGGGCAGGCAGCTGTGACATAGAGTTCTGAGAGCTCTCAAATCCCAGCCTGGCAGCTCGTCATGCTGCAGCAGTTACTCTGTAAGGCATGTGTTTAACCAACACAGGCTTCCAGACTCTGAAGATGGAAGAAAGGATGTGAGACCAAGCTGGATTCACCAAATATACCTGTTCACCTTCAGTAGGTTAATGGTAATGGTAGAAACCTGATGGATTCATAAGGCATCAACGTGAGCTTTGGCTAAAGTCTGGCAATAAACTGAACAAACCAAATCCCAGGAAAAGCTTCTATCAGAATGGTTTCCAGAAAGTGAAGGGTATATGTTATTCTTCAAAGGAGTCAATAAGTAAAGGTCAATCCAGTCCAAGAAGTATTTTCTTCTAACATTTAAAAATAACACTATGGTTGAAGACGCTTACTTGTTTCCTCCTGTTCCCTAGTAAATAATTCTTTACCTCCTACATAAATTCAGTAGTATTCCTGTCCCCTCATTCTCACAAACACAAGAAAATCCTTGATTGTACAGAGACAGATTGCTTTAGCATCTCTACCTTGAGACATAGTGGCCAGCTCTGGGACTGATCTTCTTTCAAATAAATTCAACATAAAAACAGAGAAGAAATCTAAAACTGACTGAGACTTCACCCTGCTGAAGTTCATATTTATATTCTGTAATCAGCTGAAGCAATGATGAGCACTGATATGCATGCTGTGTACCCGGTCTGATACCACATTTTGAATCTGAGACCACATTTTTTTCCACAAAGTCACCAAGTGGAGGAAATTTAAAGTCTCTATCACCTCTGTGAAAGGCAGAACCTGGTTATCCAAACCGTGTAAAGAACAGTAACACATGTGTGACAGTAACAAGCCCAACAAGGCTTCAGCACTGTTGGGCTTGACAGCACTGTAGCAGTTTGATGACTGAAGAGCTTAATTACAGCTTTGCACTTTGTCAGACTCACCTAAATAGAGTCAGCATACCATAGTTTTCAAGTCATTTGAGATGATTAACTGTGGGGTAACTCCAGATCTCAGACTCTGCATTTTAAGCTCTCTCTGATGACTCAGATCAGTTTGGAGGAGATACACAAGACAGGAGAGAATGAAGATATTCCTTTAGGAAGTGTGAATAGATTAAAAAAAAAATGCAAAGCAAACCTTCCTCCAAACTCAGATATGGCAAACACTGAGCTAATTCTGTGGGCTAAAGAGCTGGACCTTTATGGAGCGTTAAACCCTGCCTTATCTAAGACAGATAACTGACCCTTCCTCAGCAATACAGCTGACAGGGGATCTTCAGTTGATCAAAAGGGCTAGCTCAAAAGGAAGACACTGAAGAGGCTTGGAAAGGGTTTGCTACTACACTGACTGACTGCCCATCACTTCATAAACTTGATGGCAATAACAGCATTTGTGTTTTTTGGATTCAGCCAATGTGGTGAACACTGCTAGCACGTGAAGGAAAAATGAGCACCAAATACTCTGTCAAAGATCTGCAGAGGAGCTTTTGGAATATTTTTCCTTAAACTCAGAAGTTCTAATATCAACACTGTGTTTGTGTAGTTTAAAGACTAGCATTTCTGCTCCCTAGGCATTTCCTATGACAGCCACCAAGACAGGGAATTGAATCTACTGAAATCACTTAGCCTCTGGTATAACTCCCAAAACTTTCTGCGCATAGCAAACTTGGACAAAACACTGACTATGACACATGATTTAACCTCCCTTTACCTAAGTTTACCTCTACAGGACTATTCCCCTACATAAGGGCACGTACTAAGTTCATGTTTGTATAGTGCCTATACCTTTGGATGGAAGTTTTTCCAGAGTTGCTAAACATTGTCTCTATTATTGAGCAATAAACAAGTCCTTTTTTGCCAACACTCCAAGTCCCACCTGGGCACTATTTTGTACTGTTCTGTGAGAAAATGGTTTCTTTTCTTTTACATGCCAGTACTTTTCCAAAATTCAAAAAGCATTCCAAGTAAAGTGCTTTTGATCTGAGTGCAAAACAATTCAAGCACAGAGGAAAGACTATGCTTACAGAAAGCTTTCTGCATTGCAAGTGACCGTACAATATTTTAACACACCCACTCAGCAAAACTTTCCACTGTAATATAATGAACCAGGACACCACATCTGCTTTGGAGCCTTCCCCAATATGTCCTATCCTCCAAAATCCTGTTTAAAAAAAATTAAAGCTTTCCTATAAAAAAGCACAGAGTTTCACCTTCCCTCCCAGCCCTAATGAAAATCAGTGTTTCAGTACATGGAATTCTGCTGATCTCAGCTGTGGGTCAGGGGCAGAAAGATGGGCTGCAAGCAGGCAGGCACCAAAATATTCACCAAGTAACACCACACAGACTGCCCATAGCAGCACAGTCTTCAATCCTGAATCTTCACTTAATCAATTCCACCTTGCAGACACTCTAAAGCTTCATCTAGGGCCGACAAAAACTACAACAACCAAACTCAGTAGTAACATGTTATTTCAGCACAGCCAGGATGTGTATGAAGCAGAGAGACACATTTTCTTGGATGCCTAGCTGCAAAAAACCACTTCTCAAACAGTGAGCGAGGGGGACACAGTTTCCACCAAGCAATCTGATAAAAATCTCCACACTTGTCTCTTCACAGCCTTGGTAGTACCAAAAAGCTTTGCTTTGGCCATTTTGTTAAGACCCAAGAGCCAGACTACACCAGAAATCAAATAATGTGTCACTTTTCATGCAGAAACTCATATAGAAACTCCAGCTAACAGGACTGAATGCCATTTCAGAGCATTATAAAACTGCTGTGCTTTGATTTCCCATATCCCTGGTTGCAGTTTTGCACATGAAGAATAACCTGTGAAGTGTACTTGTGGTCTTACTCTGCTGTTTTGCTTTGCAATGAGCAGACACAGAGAGGTTACATTTCTGGGCTCATACCCTTTAGCCTGAGTGAGTGGCAAAATGACAATAAGATCAGAGCCTGAGTGGACAAGGACATGTGAGCAATCTGGCTGAGTAATTATGCAATGAAATGATAGGTATGACAAGTAGTTTCCCTCAATTCTGAAACTGGAGTACAGCACCTCTGATTGAAGGCATACCAGATGCATGCATTGGGAATGATAGACTAGAAGGGAGTCCTCATCTTCCTACCTTTAAAACAATGTATAACACTTATTTCTAAGAAAGGTCCATTAACTTATACTATTAAGTGATTATTTTGTTTAGAGAAAAGGCACAAGTGGTGCTCACTGCTGAAACACTGGAGTTGAAATCCACACTGAGAGAAGTTGGCTGTTGGAGTAAGAAAACACCCACACCTCACATTACCTATTCCACTGAAATTAACTCTGATTTTCCCATGAAAAACATAAATGGATGTGCATATGTAGGCATCCTTAGTCTGAACATTCCTGGTAAACAGTTAACCTCTTTTTAAGAGGACTGTCTTTTTTTTTTTTTTTTTTAATTACTTCAACATAGCTTTGGAATTGGACATATATAAATCCTGATACAAATAAAAACAGTATCCAGTACTAAGCTTTAAAAACCCAGATTTATGATAGAAATGCAGAGAGAGACTCTTCAACAGCAGCAAGGCTTAGGAGCATTAAAATAGATCAGGACAAAGCACTGTTCAACATGATTTTCTTCCTTCTCCATAGCATATCCAGCTGTCCTGTAACACTGGTTACTAGAAGACTCTCTTCTTTGAAACTGCAGTTGCTGTTACTGTTGTCATTAAATCCTTAAAGAAAAAAATACAAGCTCCTACTGTTGCACTCTCCCTATGAACCAAGTGAATAGAGACAAGCCAGCACCTTATTAAGTACAGGCAAAGCTTTTAAATGCCTGCAGAAGTAAACAGGATGTTTACAATGCACACAAATGTACTGTTATGAACAAAGACAAAATTTTGGTATGAAAAGCTTACCTTAGGAGAGGAGGAAAACTCCCTCGATGCAGGAATTGCTGACACGTTCTCACCCATGACCATCTCTGTCTTTGGCAAGAGGTTTGGGGGTTCAGGAGCCTTTCTTTTAATCTTCTTTTCTGGCTCTTGCAGAGCAACTTTAATTAAAGCAGGGCTTGATTTTGGTTCATAAAATGGATTGGATCTAATTAAAAAAAGGGAAACACATTTCTTTGCTATCTCTTTGGAAATAAAACCAAAAATTAGACCTGCTTAGGAAAGCCAATGACTAAAATGCTTTTATTATCCCACACAAGAATGTTTTACCTTTATACACTTTTAAATACTACATTTTCATACAACTGAAAAGTGAGTTACAACAGCTAAAACTGCATTATTCAGTCACAATTTCCATAATTTTTATTAAGTCCTGTATATTGCAGATTTTTTTATCAACTGCATAAAAGCTAACTCTTCAATTACACTTTGATTCTACCAGAGTGATCTGATTTTATGACAAGATCAATACCAAAACACGTGAGTGAAGCTGCTGGGTGTTTAACACTCTAATTAACAGAATAAAGACAGCTTGAGTAGAAGAATTAAGAATCAGGCTACTGGTACAGACATGTTCCCATAGGGCTTTAGAGGCCTCCCTCTTGGCTGTCCAGTTTTGAGAAGTTTGGCCTCCATGAGTACACATTCAGCCTCAAATGTATTTCAAACTCTGTAGTTTACAGGTGCCACACCATTTTAAGAACACTCCCAAGGTAAGAGAACAGTGTAAGAAAACCACATCTGACTGCATGCATCTCTGTGCAGACACTACTAGGCATCACCTGTCAATTTTGAAAGTGCTTTTTACAACTAAACCTTATTTGAGAATGCTGCAGAGTAAACATCTTCCACCAATTAGATGCAGTGCAAAGAATCATCCTTAACTCGGGTGTTCATGTTCCATCTCTGCGTTTGTACCACCCCAAGTAAATGCCCCCACAGCCAAATTTTATGTTAGCTTAATACATCAAATATCAATTGATCAATCAATCAATCAATAATCTATCAAATAATGGCTTCTTCTACACATTTAGTAGAGCCCACAGTTTTTTACCCTGCTAAGGATACTTAAGGGAATCTTTTTTGCACTGAATTATTTCATTATTAATACTACTTGCTTTTTCATATTCTGCAATCCAAAACTGGACAGTAGGGATACATTAACTTATTCTCTTCTAGTCCTTCTTTCCCCTGCAAGATATATTTATCACATAGCTCAAACTACGATTCCCAACAATCTATCTGCATACAGATACAGTTATTATATGGAGTGGAACCAACCACAACAAACAACCTCAGTCCCCTGAAGTCCCTTAGAATTCAACTCTGGATGGATGCATTAGGTCAGAGTCTACCTAGCTAGATCCATTCACAAACTCCCCCTCAGTATGAGAGTCAGGAGCTAGTACACACTATTTTTCAGAACTACAACAGCAGTAAAAACCAAGTATTAATCCAGCTGCCTTCCACAAAACATTAAATTTCTCCCCTTCGTTTGTACTTGTAGCATGAAAATGTCTTTCAGTCTCATAGACAAACTTTAGAATTTATTTTAATGCAATTTACACTCATCCTGTTTTCGCATAGAAAAAGCAAGCAATTAATAACCTACACCACAGAAATCTACTTTTGAAAGGCAATGTTTACCAAAGCACGTAAGTGAAAATCAGGCCTTTCTAAGAATCTGCTGCTTCTGCTCCTTAAAGAAAATTATATCCAGCTCCTGAAGCAAAAGGGAAGACTAACACTGAAGTAATTCATTTGTTGACTGAAGGCAACTTTCAGGTGCTCCCACTTTGGTGCCCATCAAGTGCAAAGCTCAATCAAAACTAAAGGCAACCAAAGAAACAAGTTAAATGGAAACAGAAGGGTGTTTTCCATGGGAGGCAGTAGGAAAAGGAGGTATTCAGGCTGAAGTGTAGAATGCATCCAGCTGTCAGGACCTCTAATTTAGCTGACAGCCCAGCTCAGGTGCCTTCAGACACCAGAGAGTTCAAAGGGAGGTGAAAATGAAGATAAAAGAGATAAAGGCTGAAGAACAATGCATTCAATGGGACAGCACAAGGTTTTAAGTTCAGCAAGTCAGCCTTCAGAACAGCCAACAGGCACAGCACGTTCACAGGCAGGAATTTACCTCTGAATCAAAAAGGTGTTAAAATTATTTTGGTGTGAGGAGAAAAATACCCAACACCTTATCAATGAGAGTAAACAGGTTTGGAAGAACCATCTTTTGAATTTTTAAGCTCCAGAACTGCCTGCACTGCAGGTATCATCCTGAAGAGCTGCACTCTCTGTACCTACCAGAAGGAAGTGCTAAAAGGAGAGAGGCCTTTTTCTCTAGAGAAGAACTTGCTTGAAAGCCAGACTAAACCCTCACATTTTGGTCACAGAAACAGACACACACAAGTGTTACCTTTTACCTTTCTCTCTGCATCACCCTTACTTGATCTTACAAATATTGAGCAAGATTTTTGAAAAATAGTGTTAATACAGAAAAAAAAAACCAAAATGGTTCTTTCCTGAGCAAACTATAAAGTTTGAAGCCATGAGGATCTGGTATGCGTAGCACAGCTTGATCCAACAGCTTCCACACGGCTCTACAAGAAACTAAGCATCTGAAAAATCTGATTGAAAAGAGCCTTAGCTGGAAAATATTAAAGCACTTTCTCTGAGGTCAGCCCCATATTTACTAGTTCTGTGAAGTTACTTAATGGATTCACATAAAATGATTTGTCTAAAGAGACACTAGACTGTCCTCCACAAAATTAAAAAAAAAAATCAGACCTGACAAGATACCTGGCATTAAACTGTCACTGACAATGTGGTGGGTTGTGGCTTCTTGTGCAACAGGCAACTTCAGCAGATGGCAACTTGATAGCCTTGCCAATTACACAGCATAATTCTAAGCCATACAATGATTAACAAGATAAGGAGCCACAGAGTCAAATTATATTGGAAAGCAAATTTTATTCTGGCCAATTTAAAAATTATTTTGATCAGTCTTACCAGTTAGCTGACAAAAAAAAATTAAAATAAACATTTTACTGAAGAGGAAACCCAAAGTTGTCAGGGCTAAAAAGTCAGGCAATATTGCCAATCAAAAGTACTAAGGTTGAAAGCATTACACAGTAAGCAGTTGTGAGCTGTGCTATTTTCAAATAATTGACTTCACAAGGTGTACCATCCTTCACTAACAGGTGGATTTTAACGTACAAAATTCCAAAAAGCAAAAGCAGAATTTTCCACTAACAGCAAAATGCCCAAACTAACAAAAGGAAAATGCAGTCCTTATCTTTAGCTAGGTATGAGAATTTAGCCAGAGGAAGTATGTTTGAGAGCACAGGTTTGCAGCAGAGTAAATACACTGGCTCACCTAAGTCCCTCTGTGCCATGCAATGCCCCACCATGCTTGTGCTCACGACTGTGCTTTGTGTGTGTTATGAAGTATTAGCTCTCTTCACAAACATTAGTCAAATACATTTCAACAAAGCAAATTACCCAAGGTAAATCCTTCACAGAAGTGCACTGAGGCCAAGTACCTTTTACAGGATTACAGTGAGAGTCTGTTACAAAACTGGAGTCAGAGTTCAGCTCTTGGGACACTTCATGTAAGCCCCGAGTCCAGAATCTGAACTAGGGATCTGCCAGAGCAGAGTGGGACAAGGGTGCTGCTGCTAACTGGTGTGTCCATGTTCTCAGGACACAATACTGCATTTCCCACAAAATATAAGAGGAAAATGCAAGCAGTACATTAAGTAAACTCCAATTAGACATTTAGGACACGGGGGTAAAAATACATTGTATTTCCTGATATACAATAAATTAGGAGCCTTCCATTTCTTCCATTTCATGCCTTCCACCTATAGGTTCAAAAGGACACCTGGAGACAGCCCTTGACCAGTGCTAGCCAAAAATGAAACAGAATTTTTAAAAAAATCAGAAGACAAGATGTTATGAGAGAGGTTGAAAATAACATGCAAAGTTTTCTATTCTCATGAAATGACTCAGTTGTTCAGCTTTGTCTTGAATACACTGCTCAGGCCAAGTCAACACATCTTAAAATAGACACATAGCAGAAGAAATAACAGGGTCCAGAGACGGGCGGTGGAAATGATTAGAGAGATGAAGAGACTTCTGTATGAAGAGAGATTGAAAAGGTTAGCACTCAGACAAGTGACAAGGAAAGGTGAACATGCTAGAGGTAGACAAGACAACATATGTTTATGGCAGGTAAATACAGTACTACTAAGTGTTGTTTTTATAAGCCAGCAGAAGAGACAGTATGGGATTGGAAAGGGAATTTATTTACAGTCAACAAGAGAAACATTTCATTAGATACCTTGCTTTCTTGTGGAGCTCTCTGCCACAAATTGACATGGAAACCTAGACTTCAAGAGGCTTGGAAGATTACCCACTTATGTAGATAATAAAAGCATCAATATTGACAACAGGTAAAAACAATACACATCTGGACAAAAACCCTCATGACTTAGGGCACTCAAAAACCACCAACTGGTACCATCTGTGAAAATTCTGCCTTTGGTGCTCACCAAATCATGCCTTAGCAGAAGCTTTCTATTTAAAAAACTGAAAATTAAGCACATGAGATGAGGCAAAATAGTGTTTGTAGTTGTGATCTAATATCACATCTCCTGTGTTTCTAGACTGGACTTTTATCATTACTCATTCCTCCAGAGTGTTTCAGTATAAAGATTCAAGGGTTCTCCTTGCCACACTTCTACCCAATGCACTCAGCAAATGGTCTCCAGGTTTTTTGGTATGATATATTGCTCCTGTAACTTCAGAGGAGAATGTGAAGAGGAAGGTTATTTTGGGGGTCAGGACATAAAAATCTCGTGTAAAAGATGTAAAAACCTGATTTTACAGTGTTTACTGACTCTTTATCCTTCCATCTTCCCATGGGACACTGCTTTATCATGAAAATACAGACCAGCTTTATGTTCAAGTAGAATCCACCTATGGGGAATTTATTTGTATCTTTGGGGTGAAAAAAAAAAAAACAACAAAGGGAATGGAGTCATCAAAACAAGAAGGAGGCTGTTGTTGACCAAGGGCCAAAGTCCAGTACACAGCAGAAGGAAGGGTTACAACCCTGTCACAAGCCCCTCTGGCACAGATGTGCTTAGGGTAGAAATGGAAGTATAAATAGAAAACAGAGAAAAATTTTCATTTGCTCATCCATGTGGCTTTTTCTCTTTCTGCTCCTTTCAATCTTTGCTGTCCTCTATACCTATATCTTGGTTGGTGTAAATGACACACATTTTTATTCCCTACAGATTCTGGTGGCTAGAGAATGACCAGGAATGCCTGGTGTTGCTGTCAGTGTGATCACACTGTGCTCTGAAGACACAGCAGCCTGTGCTGTTTGTTCAGGCACTGTCCTGACAAATGGAGCTAGCAGAGGCATCATTCCCAACACCCTTTATTTATTATTTTTTTTCTTTTATTTTTCACAGACCAAACATCAACATTAAATCCATGGCTACAGAGCTTTAAAAGGAAAAAAACTCTGCAGAGCCCTTTGTATGTTTCTATTAGAGTGCCTAGGAATCCTTCCATTTCCTAGACCACAGCTACCAACAGAAAAACAGAAAGATCATGATACCATACCTCTGTTAATACTGAAGTAATGCAAAATGTCATGCCATGATAAATCTCATTCAATAATGTAAAATTAAACGGTAATTAGAATTGTTGTCTGTAAAATTGCTCAGATGTAATCACCATAAACTGTCTCATGAATGGTGTGGTTGGTGACTAATGACCACAAACAAGGATTAAGGATACACCTTCCAACCTCTCAAGCTGTGCAGGAACTGCAAAAACCTCTCCCTTACTGATAGTTTTTACACCATAATACAAGGCAGTCAGTGTGAGTTCATAAAGGTTTTATGTGTGGTCATTCTTAAAGAAAAAAAACCTAAGTAATGAGATTCAGCTTATGAGTTTCTCAAAAATGTGCTATGCAGGATGCAAAATACTCTTCCTTTTTACATACCGCATCAAGATAAAACAAACTCCCTGTTATCGTTGGCAAAAATTATTATTTTATGTAGTAAAAATAAGAGCAAAAAGGAAAGGAAGGCCCAAGCTCTGTTGCTCCTTTAATTTCTGCCTCATTTGCAAATGTCAGGGCATGAAGTGTCAGAAAGGTCCACAGACTTGTTCCCTATCAAGTCCTTTGCTATCAATAAGGCAAACTAAAGTTCCTCACTGATCATGTTCAGCTGAAGAGCATGACCTGGGGCTATGGCATTTCCTGCTGCTGAGCTGCCCATGGATGAGTCTGTCCTAAGGAGGTGATTAAGGATCACGATGGTTCAGCCCAGTACACCTCTAGATTAAGCCAGGGATCCCACTACTAATGCCTGCAAAGCTGCTGAAAGACAGAGAATCATACTTACTCATCCAGCTCTTCCTCCTCAGCTTTAGAGGTATCTGCATAGAGGTATTTGCTCATATCCACTGGCCTGATGATTTTCCTTTTTGCAGGTTGTGGAGGAGAATCTCTTACACTTCCAGGTGCTTCAGGGGGGTGATCTGGCTCATCAAATGGGTTTAAGTACTCTGGGTCTTCTTCATCCTTGAAGGGATTGTAGCTGTCAACATAGAAACTTTCTTCTGGCTTTGAAGACAAAGCTCTTTTAGGGTGAAGTTCTACCAAATAACAAAAAAAACAAATAAAAAAAAAATTAAACAGATCTAACAAATTAAAAATTTGAAACTATTTTATCAGATCATTACATTTTGAAGGCCTATGAAAAGGTCAAATTCTCAACTCTCAATACATAAAGTTATAGCCTTAGGTGAATTTTCATGCTTGTTTATTCAAAATAGGTCTTTCAAAAGTCTTTTAATTTAGACTATATTTAATAAGCTTCATTTTCTCACTTACTACAGCTCTTTCAACATTAATTACTAGTTTTCTTATTTGTCATATAAATGGTATCACAACAGATATTAAAACATTTCCACAAACTATTAGCGAATTTGCGTCCTAACAAAATGTTCCTAATTATTTATTTGAGCTTTTAATAAAGAAAAAAGATATTATATGTTTTATAATATTGCTGGATTTAAAAATTGTGATAGCAAGTATCACAAGTAAGTAGGTGGCCTTTTAATTTCTTAAAATTACTGAACTAAAAACCAGCTATTAAATATGACCAGTAATTACATTTCAAAACACATGTGCCCCTGGTAACATAAACATAATACATAATCTCACTGTAAAAATGAATTTAAATTACCCCTAAAGAGATAGATAATCAAATCACTCATCTTTTATTTGGGCTGTACAACAAACAAATTATTGGCAAGCTGGAGTTGCATGCTGTTCTCTGTGTAATATCTTTTCTGAGGTGTCTGTTATTCTACAGTGAATGGCTTCTGGATACTGAATAATGCAAATCCACATACAGCAATACATTTGTTACAAAGACACTCAGTAATGTTAATTTTACTCTTCTTGCAGCATCCAATAATCAGCAGCTATGTTCAACACTGGAGGTGATGTACTTTCAAAATCTATGCAAATAGGAACTTCAATGTAGTGTCATTAAAACCTAACTTTCAATAACCATACTCACATTACTCTTATTGAAAAGTGTGAGTTTTTCAGAGGTAAACTGGACTAAACATACTTTTAAGGTTTAACAGAGCAACTCTATAAGTTATTTGTACCAAGAGTCTAAAAAATAAAAAGATGGACTACCATGTGGACTTTTCACTGAAGAAATATTTGGGAGGAAAAAATCTCTAGTCACACAATGAACAAAGGGAAGCACTGTGCTTAGGTGAGTTTGGATGGATGATGTACCAAAGCTGCTAATCCTGTTGAATTGCTAGAAAATGTGAGTGCTCTCTACCCTGAAAGCAAACATCCAGCTCACCCTGAACCCAGCCATTAGCATAGCCCAAGGTGATGGAAAGCCCTACCCCGTGCAGTGTGAACAGCTCTAACTTTCAATGGGAACCAGAGCCATTCCCAGTTGGATAGGAGCACCATCCCTAGCTGCAGGTAGTGACTTCACCTCTCTATGCACTGGACTAGTCACTAGATCAGGGCAAAGGCTCAGAGCAGGAAAGGCTTTAGCTCTTTTCAGGACTAGAGATTCACCTGCAGCCTGTGGAGGAGACCCATGCTGGAGCATGAACATACAAATGAACAACTGCATAAAAAAGTCAGGGTGTGTGTTTGCAGCATGTCAGCTGTAGTGCGTGTGTCCACTCCTACCCCAGAGTAAATGCTTATCCCTTAAGAGAAGGGAATGAACTACTGGGAACTTATCCTGGAAGAAACACTGCATCACCTGCACAGCAGGTGATGTGTATTAACCCCAGTCTATATGGTGATGTGATCATAAGCCCACATCCTTTTAAGAAAGCTGTTTCAGAGAAAGCCACAGTGAAATAATATTGAAGGTCCACAGCTTAACTGACAGGAGAAAAAGCATTTAAGGCAGAAATTCTTAAAAACACAAATATGATCAAATCAAGCAAGAATCCTTCAGAGTACTATAGATTAAATACATCAGAGCAGAGCCCAATACCTAAAATGTGCTTGTTCATTTATTTTAAGCTTAACTGGAAAAGTGGCTCTATATAGACTTAGGTCATTCTAGTATCCAGTGCAGGTGGCCAAAAGCTTCACTCTGCTTGCCCTGAGATGTCCTCAGTGTGGATATTTGCAGCTGAGCTGACTCCTTTGACACTGAAAGCTTACAGACATATGTCCAAACTGTTTTTAAAGTCAGGGGAGTCAAATCCCACCCTTACTGTACACCGTATGCACAGTACATACTGTACATACCACACCTTGAAGCTCATGGCAGTCAGAATACTACTCAAATATTACTCACACATTTAATGATTTGATGAACCAGAACAAGTAGAAGTGCTTTGGAGATGTGTCCTGAGAAGACAGTTCCATAAAAAAGCAAAAATAACTAATGAAATGCAGAAAGAAAGGACTGATACCTTGATCAAATAATGTAGCTTATTGGCAAAGCTTTAACCAAACTTTTTACTACCTTAAACTTTGCTCAGATATTAGAATATTTTATCAAGAGAGTGGACAACTACAAATAGCTGCTTCTGCAACTCCATATGATGGATCATTGCACCTGCACATGAATCTGTTGATAAATACACATTACCATATCTGAGGGAAACCTTCAGGTAACACACAGGAAGGAAAGTCAGTAATATATCCTGAAGTTAAAAACATTCAGGGAAACAATCTCTTAAAACTTTGGTGTAAGCTTTTATTTTTAATTTGCTTTTAAGCGTCTCCTGGAAACAATGAGTTAAATGCTTGTTTAAATCTGATAATTTTTTTAATTTATCAGGGCAATGCAAATGGTTTTTGCAATTCTTTCTATTTCAACACTAGATCAAGTGCTGTAACCCTAACTATGACAAAATTATTTCTCTTTTTCATTGGCTCAACAGGAACTACACATTTGGCCTTACACACACAGTGTTACGTGTAAGTGCTCAGACACCTCTGGCTTGTTAATAACCAAAATATTTCACAAAATTCTACACGCAGGCTGAAATTTAAAAAGCTTCTAAAAATGTCATTCTCAAGACACTTTTACAGGCAGAATTTTGTAGAGGCTCAGCTGGAACCCACTTAACTTGGCTACTCATTCTCTCTACTCCTGCCATCCAGGACACTATTTTCCTCCCCCTTCTGCTTCCTTCAATGAACCCAACAGGGAGGGAGGGTTCCAACAAGGGTCCCCACCTGAACCCAAACAGGTTCTATTATGGGGTCTCTGAATCCCTTCAGAACTAGTTTTGTGTCAAATGTTGGTCATCATAAGCCTCTCTATAACAAATTAAGTTGTTACGATGATGACTCAACAGCACTGCTCTTAAAGCCACACCCGCTGTCACCTGTCACTCTTCTGTAACACACTCGTTTTCTCAAAGAGCTAATGATGCTGAGAAGTGCACTTTGGCAGGCTAAACATACAACAGCTTAGAAGGGGTCTATTTCACTCTTGCAGTTGCTTTTACATTCAGAAGCAGCAGCTTTCCTGACATCATTCATCACAGCTTCACACAGGGCTCCAGTCTCTACACTGATATAAATTTAAAAAAAAAAAAAAAAAAAAAGAAAAAGATGCTTGCAGTTTGGCATGTCAAGGGTCAAATACAAAATAATTTTGCATGATTAAGTAATAAAGCCACAGGGGTAGGAGTGACAACAAGAGAGGCAGAAGTATTACTACAGCAGAAGCACCAGCTGTTCTTGTGCCAGATTCTGGAAACATTACTTGCTCTAACTCCACTGAGAAAGACTGTTTGTGATAATAATCACTCTGGCACTAGTTATCTGCACAATCAGCCAGAGCATCTCCAGAAATCACCCTGCCCTTCAACCCACTTGCCTTTTGTAACACAAACATATTGTGACACATCCCTTAAAACCAAACAAAACCTCCACCAAAACATCACACATACCACTTTCCCCTTGGCAGAGGATGAAAGAAGCAGCCACATGAGAAAGGTACTCGGTTACACCACTGACTGCCTGACTGGCAGGCAGGCACACAGGTACCATGGGATGGGAGCACCCAACAAACAGCACAGAGTAAAGATGGAACTGCCCAGTGCTTCTAGAAAGAGTAATGACTGACATCACATACACCACTGGTGATTTTCTGACCCTTTTATTAATATACTCGCAACACTCTGCCTTTCATGAAGAAGTAGAAGGGACAGAGTCACCATTTTCCTCTCAATTGGCTCCTGTGCTGCTCTTTGTACAGGGCTACCCTGGAACGATTTGGTGTTTGCTGCTGCATTGTAACAGTTTTCATTTTCAGTGTAAAACATGCTGCACAGAGCTCAGAAGTTCACACACAAGGGGATGAAATACACTGCTGAAGTAAATGGTGGTCTAAATGACAAGGGGTGCCAGCAAAGAGCTACCCTCATGTCTCGTGTTTGTTGTATTGGTCATAAACAACTTCAAAATTTGTATTCCACACCAAATTAAACTTTCATCTGGAGCGATGAAAGTTGGTTTTCTGCTTTCATTTCTACTTTCATTCTACTTTTCATTGTTGTACATATTGACTTCCCCAAGTAAATATTTTGCACAGAAATTAACTGATTTTATAATTCTGTTGCACTGTGACTAAAGATCCAAAAGGCAGTCCTGATATGGTCATGTAAAGGTTGTCTAGGATAAAGCTGCAGAGATAAACTCTTCAAAGAGATTATTTTTTATTTTCCCAGATTTCTAATGTCTAGCTGACCTAGTAGATACAGAGGGAATAAGCCTCAATTTGACATGCCAACCAAGAAATACATCTGAAGATTTTTTTTGAGGTGAGCTGCTCATATGCACATCCACTCTGCTGTGTAAATTGTGTAAAATCACTGACACTGAGGACTTTTTAAATCCCAGCAGCATCCAGAGCCAGCTTGCTGATGACCCTCTGCCATGCACCACACCTACAGCGTGCACATGGATGCTGGAGCACTCACGCCTTTAGTTTCTCTCCACCCCACATTCCCAGGGCTAAGTGATTACAGGATTAGTTAGATAGAGGGAAAGCAGCTGGTTTGTGAACAGGCACAAGAAATATCTGTCTAGGAAACAAGTATCTACTGGCAAGTAATCCTCCTTTCTCTCTGAGTGACTGTCAATACATACATATTCATACACTGGGTGACTCTGAGCACACACGTTACAAGCTTGGTAGGAATATCCTTGGAATATCTCTGCCAAATAGTGCATCATGCCTCCTCACATTGGGAAAGGAAAGGAAAGAAAAGGAAAGGAAAGGAAAGGAAAGGAAAGGAAAGGAAAGGAAAGGAAAGGAAAGGAAAGGAAAGGAAAGGAAAGGAAAGGAAAGGAAAGGAAAGGAAAGGAAAGGAAAGGAAAGGAAAGGAAAGGAAAGGAAAGGAAAGGAAAGGAAAGGAAAGGAAAGGAAAGGAAAGGAAAGGAAAGGAAAGGAAAGGAAAGGAAAGGAAAGGAAAGGAAAGGAAAGGAAAGGAAAGGAAAGGAAAGGAAAGGAAAGGAAAGGAAAGGAAAGGAAAGGAAAGGAAAGGAAAGGAAAGGAAAGGAAAGGAAAGGAAAGGAAAGGAAAGAGGAAAGGAAAGGAAAGGAAAGGAAAGGAAAGGAAAGGAAAGGAAAGGAAAGGAAAGGAAAGGGAGGCTCCAGCTGGCTGCTCTGCACATCTTGGGGAAATTAAGTAACAAATTCTTCAGAGAAGACTCTGAACTTTCGCAAAGTCTAAGTTCCAGATTATGCCTTGTCCAGATAAAAAGATAAAGACTAACATGTAAGTGAACAGAAAAAAATACCCCAACCCTGCACATATAAAAAGTTAATCTCTTGATTTAAGCAGATCACAAGACAAGTGAAACAGGTAATGTGACTCTAAGCCTGTAGGAGAAAGCCTGCCTTAAACTCCTGAACCTCTGTCATGCTCTCGAGCTTCTGGGGTGGCCACCAAAAAGGTTACATTCACTTCAGGATGCAAAAGCAAACAAGCAGGCACAGTCTCAAAGAGCTTCCTAGAAAGAGAAGGCAGTAATAAAAGTTCCACTGAGGTCTCAGAATGGAAGAATCATGAGTGAATAACGGGACACAAATGGGGCAGCCTTCAGTAGCTGGGCAACAGGATGAGAGCAGCTACGATATTGCGTAGCCTCAAAATGCACTTCAAAACAAAGAGAAATCTCCCCAAAATTGTAATGTCGAGGTGCTCCCCATGTAGACAAACTGATTCAATTAGACATAGAAATACATAGCACATTCCTGCTGTTGCTGAAGACCAAAACCATCTCCTCTAATTTGTCTCAGCACCATTTTTTCTGCCCCTCAACTTTCTGTGGAAGAAGAGGACTGGAGGAAAGGCACATGTCAAGAAGGCCAAGCAAGGTTATGGGAACAACAACCAGCTCCCATTACAGGGACAAGACAGGTCTGGAGTGGAAGAACCAGTGAGTCTCAGAGGCGTCTGAGGTAAAAAGAAGAACCCCTCAGGAGCCACTCATCACAACATAAAAGCTTTAAAAATGCCACACCAGATGTCCAGCTCTTTGTCTGATAGCTTTGTGTGGAACTCACTCTTTCAGACAATCTTTCAAATCTTTCACCCTGGTTTAGTGCTCCAGGAAGACACTGTCACGTGAACCTTACAGAAGGTCCACTCCTCCCAAAAAAACACCACCTTATGACACAGTAGGAAGAATCTAGTGACACCCTGTTTATCCCAATCACTGTCCTGTTATGGTATGTTGACTGCTGCATGACAGTGACTGTGTGTGGGAGTAATGCTTGGTATTCACACACCCAACAACTCAGCATTGCTGCCCACAGATCTAGATGGGACCCAAGAGTCTGATCACAGAGACCCTCCCAAGTACACAGAACAGACCCAGAGAAATGGAAAAGTGTCCACACCTCTGACTGAAGATGACTGTAAAGGCAGACGTCACCAAAAGAACCACTATCAACTGAAAAAAACATGCCCCTGACATACTGAAGTGTTTTAGGAACATAAACAGGCTGATGTCTTGGGTGCAGGCTGCTCATAGTGAGCTTGCCACAAGTTATCAAGCTACTCCAGTCCTAAGAAACAACAAACTCCCAAGATGAGAAAGAGTCACTGCATTTTGTGGCCAGAACACCCACGGCTTTCTTCTAGCATAGGTTCTTGCTAGAAAGGAAAGAAAAGCTGGGTTAGGAAAAAGCAGTTTAGGTAGGATGGGACTTGTACAGCTTTCTCCGTGGAGAAGGGAGCTCTTCTGTCTAAAGCAGAGAAGGAGGAAAGGAATATAGGCTGAGTCTCTTAGAGCAAGTTATTTATGGACTACAAGAGGGATTTACATTCCCACTTATTCTGCTTCCTTCCATGATCCTAAAGGAATTCACTGTCAAGGAACAGACAGGAAACAAAGCCAAAGATTAGGACACGCAGAACCTAATCCATATATCCTGGTATCTACAAAGATGAAACAACTCATTTCTGCAGCTCCAGAAAAACCTGACAACTTTATAGGAGGAAGGTGCCCAGGATAGTGGCTTTATGGCTTCAGTTGCCAAATACAGAAGATCATGCAATGTCCCTGTTTCAGAAATTCAAGCTCTGAGTCACACCACAGCCAAAGTATGACAGGACTTGATCCCCACCCACATCATTCTCCGTGGACTCTGAAGGCAGAAAAACTGTGCTGTGAGTAAACATTCAGCTTCTCCAAAGAAAGTGAGTGACCACAGGTGGAAACTGCAGCTTGGAAATCCACTCTCTTTGACCTGACCTTGGAAATCCCTCAGCTGCACCCTGGGCTGCTCCTGCTCAGTGTGGTTCCTCTCCATTGCCATTACAGAGTGACTTGGTATTTTCTGTAGGATGAAAAGTCTTGGAGCTTTGAACAGGAAAGGTTGAGTACAGCTTCAAAATCGGGAATTAACTACGAATTGGCCTTCTGAGTAGCTGCAAGCTAAAAGTGATACATCCAGCAAATGGAAGATATGCATCCCTGCATATCTGGGCATGGAGTTGAGGACAGCAGAGATGTTTGCTGTCCTGGTGCTCCCTTCTGTCCTTATGGCCGAAATCTTATCGGATAAAAAATCTACGGGGGTTGTACATCTCACCCAAATGGAACAAGAATGGGCATGTCAGACTGGAAAGGGGATTAACACCTAGCATGTGGTGCAAGGCATGGTGCCAGAAGGCTTAACCGAGGAAGCTATAAAAGCAAAAATAAAAGGAAGAGTAAAAGAGAGAAAATTAAATTGCAATAATGAAGATTAGTGCTAACCAAGAATAGCTGTGATGCAGTGAAGATTGCAGTGAAGGAAATTATGATATGAACCATCACCTACGTGGAGCTGGGTTTTCTGACAGAGGGTGTTGCTCATTCATATCACGTAAGGTGAGTACTAGTAACACACCTGATAAGTCTAAAAGTCCCTGTTCCAACTGGTAGCCCCCAGTAGCAAATACACAGAATGTGCCTCAATACAAAGGATGTGGCTCAAAGGATTAATCAGTTTTCTAGTGGATCATTACTATTGCTACCTCAGCGCTATGAAATAATTGTATTTAATCAATTAAAATATTTCATTTGTGGCCCTACAGAAATAAAAATCATGTTTCACAAAGCAATTGCAAGTAGCAATGAATTATGTAAAGCAAATTCATTACCTTCGACATCAGGGTCTCCAAATGGATTTAATTCTGCTGTGTCAGGATCACCAAAAGGGTTCGTGCTGGAGTTGGCCAGGTCTTGCTCCCCTTCATCCAGAAAATTAAGCTTATTGATAAGCTCTACAAACAAATTGGAATATTGTTTTAAAATAGATACAAGCTGTTCAGCCAACACATCTGGAGCTCAAAAAGCCCCATGTCAATAGTCCCTCGAAACACAGCACCAGGGTATGGCACGAACTGCACGACTAAGTTAACACAGTCCAGTAAGTACATCAACAAAGGGGGGAAAAAAAAGTGAAATGAATGAAACTTCTATTTGCTGATCAGAACATTATGTAACAGAAATTACTTCTAAAAAAGCCTTCTCTTTTCTTTGTTAAATAAATGTTGTGGAACATCTAACAAGTTAAATACAGTGATTTTGATTGTTCACATACATACTATCTGCAGGAAATTTTAATTTTTGGATGTAATGTGCACATCAAAGCTGAGAGAGAGCATTTTGTCACTTTAGAAAGGTCAAGTATTACTGTCCACACAACTAATGTTTTAAGCTTAGGGTCTGGTGGTTTCTCTTTCTTTTTTTTTGGTAATTTTTTTTCTTTCTTGTTCATTATCAGATGACAACGGAGCTGTAGCGGAGACAGGCTCTTTCTCTATCATGTTGTTACCTGTTGGATGCACTACAAATTACTGAGAGTCATGCTGGGTGGAAGCACAGAGATAAAACTGACAGCTGAATACAGGCAGGAGTCAAAAGGTAATGGGTCACAGTAAATACAATCAGAAACAGAAAGAAAGGATGAAAGCTCATAGACCTTCAGAGGAACTGGCTGATTTAGCTGAAGGCATATTTGCTCGCTTTATGCAGTCATCTTGATCTTCATCTAAGCTGCTCAGAGCATTCAACTGGTTTACAATTTCTGTAAATAGAAGCCAGTCAAGACAAACGTAAGGCAAGGGCATTTAATGAAACAGAAGTGGAACGAACACTGTTACCAGAAAGAGAGAGAGTGAGAGAGAGAGGGTAAAAGGATAGATTTAGAACGAGTCCTTACAATTATATAACTACAGCAAAATACCTGTGCAGGTGCTCCAGGGATAATTTAACATGAAACCCAGTTAAGCAGACACAAACAAAACCTAGCCTGGTTATGGTGTCACCAACAACAGTTAGTTTTATGAGGACGAGTATAATGCACATCAGTTGAAAATTCAGATAGATGTACTCGATACAATTTCAAGATTTTTCCTGCTGACGAAGAAAACGTGAATATGAAAACATTCAACCAACACAAACCAGCCCCAGAATAATTTATCTTCCTCCCAAACCCTCCAGGTTATGGAAAACTAACCAATACAACATGTATTTTTTTGGCTTTTTTTATTTATATACAGACTCTGATTATTTAACGTTTACAATTAGTCATCATTACATTCTGACCTATGACAAGCTGAATTTACCTAAATAGTTTTAAAATACATGATCACTATTGTGCCAGGAGAATGCAAATTGAATGCATATTTTGGCTGAATTTTCACTGTCCTACTACGTAAGTAACACCTTGCTGTTTGTTAAAATCCTATTTCACCTTCTGTCCATAATGGAGAGATCTGAATCACCATGAACTAGTAATTTTTAAAATGTGTTAATGTTTAATTCTATTCAAGATGGGGATGATTCCATAATTCTGGAAGAAACAAAAAACAACTAGGTCTGAGTGGCTTCTGGCCCAAGGGGAAAAATTCCTCTCTGCTCCTGCCTAATGCAGTCCCATCCACAGCATCTGACAAATGGAGCTCCTGTAGTAATGGGGATTGAGCCTGGGGGCATCTCTGAGAGACCTCAGCATAAGTTTCTGTGGAGAGGGGACAGCCTTCCTCATCCTTCCAGATGACAACCAGGCAGGAGAAAGCTGGGCAGGAGAGATGATCCTGCTTGTTGAGTATCACTGCCCCACCGACAATCTTTTTCATCTCCTGTCTTTTCCCAATGAAATAAATGGATGACGCCTTCTGGTGTCACCAGAGAAGTTAAAGCTTCATGGCAGTCATTCTTGTACCTCCTTTAAGGTTTAATTTTTTTTGTGTACACAAGAAGTTGCCTCTCAGTAACACTTTTAGTTTACTGCTGTTTTGAACTTGACTTTTTCTCATCTGGGTTTTGTTTGTGATTGCAAAATTTGAATAGTATCCAGACTCTCCCAATTCATGTTGGTGCTCATGGTCACCCAGAACTTCCTAGTCAGGGGACTTTTTCATGCTTTTTCATAGCTGACACACTGACACCCCTCCTGGTTTCATGCTTTCACAGACAGCACAAAGAACCTGAAGCCCAAAGCAGACCAGAATCTGATAATACTTCTGTCACATGGATAAAAACTTCTTGGGCAAATTTAAACTCCTTTGCAAAGACATGCCAGTCTGCAAATTACCAAGGAAAATTACCTACTCTGCCAACATCTATCAGACAGCCTAAATGCTGGCACTGACAAACCCCAAGCAGAATTCCTCTGTAATGCACCTCCCAACTGATTCTGACCTTAAAGCATGAATCTGCTTACATGGGATTACACTTATATCTGGCTACATAGAGTTAATTTAATCATCCTCATTTCCTTGTTTTTAGCTCCAACAGACAAGACTATTATCCTAAAAAGTAACACCAAAACTGCCCCAAAACTTAGCTTTCTCAGTATAAAACCATGCATACACCTGAGAAATATGCATAATATAATACTATTTTCTGGGAATTTTTAAGACTTGAGATAGGCAATGGAACACACCTTTCTGTACTCAAATAAAACAGAGCTGACCTCATAAAACAGCAGTACTAACGAATTAGTAGTTAAAAACGGACTCAGATGCTGACATGATTTACAATTTATTATGTCAGCATGTGGAAAAAAAAACCCAAAACAATTATAATTCAGTTTTTATTGTCAGAAAATAACAAATTAAGTTCAGAGCTTTAAAAAGAGGGAGTTCTTTGATGTGGTCTGAATCATCTGGTCTTATCTGCCAACCTAAACACCCATATGCACTACAATGTTTCTCATTACAATATTAAATGGTTTATGTCATATTTTGGAGTATGGAAATGGTAGGTTGGAGATTTATATCCTATATTATCTTTTATAAATCTCATTATCTACAAACACACATTAGCTTGTTCTACAAGTATGTCACATAAATCACTGGTTTGGTTTTGGGAGTTTTTTTTTATTCTTCTCTCTTTCTGGTTGCTTTTTTTTTTTTTTTTTTTTTCCCTCCAAGCATCTTGGTGATCCTGACAAAAAACAAAAGTAAATGTACCAGAAGTTGTCAGGAGAGGTATGGTTTTGCAACTTGCAAAAAAAGGGTTACACATACTGTTATCCAGAAGCTTGCTCTTGAAACATGCTGGGATTCAGACCCCTGCAAGAGGAGTCTGGGCACATGGGCACATTGCTGATCCCACAGCCACTGTGCTCCTGGGCAGATGGAACAGGAGGCAGCTATTAACCCCAGCATGAGGCTCTAAGTAAGAATCAAAATATTAAGAGAAGCAATGTATTTATTACTGCCCTGTTTGTGAGTTATGAGGAACAGTTTCTTCAAGTATGAGGTGACTCGTGAAGACTAAGCACAGGATAATTCTGGGAGGTTTAAATCCATGTATATTGACAGTGTAGAAACTAAATATTTGAAACTTAATTCATGGCAACAAACAATTCTCAACTTCACACAGAACAGTTGGGGGAGATACAGCTTTTACACACTAAAAATTTCAATAAGAAATACTGAGAAGGAAGAGGGGGGGAAAGCCTGAGATGGAGGGAGATTCCTCCAAGTGAAAGTAGTCCTTGGAATGGAAAACATCTTTCAGTTTGGTCAGTTGTATGGCAACAATTCCATGTTGACCACCCCAAATTCCACAGTGCTTTTGAGGTCAGTCTTTATTGTGCCACCTACTTCACAGCTGAAGAAACAGAGGCACAGATACCTACTCAAAGTTAGGCAACCCATCAAGGAAGAGAAGCAGCATTTCCTAACTCACCTGCACCATCTAGAGCCCCACACAGCAGATGTCCCTTGTTCTCCCAATAGTAGATAAATATGCTCATCTATGAAACTGCAATTTTGGCACAATGAAAAAAAAAAAAATCTCACAAACAAAACCAACAAAAAATGCTGTACACTGCAAAAAGGAACAGTGTCTGGTAAAAGATTCGTGCCACCTCTTGCAGCTGTGCCTTGGCAATGATAACTTTTCATCCATCAATCCTCACTTCTGCAAGAAAACCTGGAGTCAAAGGTAGGAGAATAATCTCTCCCTCTTGCTACTTGCACTTTACTTACTCCTAGCCCAGTGACAAACACTGTGTACTGCTCCCACCATTCCCATGAGGTGTTAGGATCCCCGTTTTACAGCTGGGAAAACAGGCACCGAGGTGAGGGATTTGCTGCAGGGCACTCTGAGTCATTGAAGCATTCCAGCTCCTCAGCTGCCAACACCCAACACGGCACAAGAGGAGAAAATGTTGGTAGCAGCAAGCTTTCAAAAGGGTTATGTAACTTCCTCAATTAACTTCATGGTATTCTGTGAACACTGCTTTTGGAAGAACTCTTTGCTGCATCAGTTTTGTTACATTTCCTTATTTCTAAATTTTTTCCCTGCTTTTCTACAAGGATTCCTACCTCTTTCTCCCTTGCTTCCTCAGCTCTTCTCCTAGCTTTCCACATTCATTATATTTATTACAGGAGTCACTGCAACTGCCAATGAAATCAATTTTGAACATATGTTGAAATAGACACTTTACATCTTATTTATTTATGTTTACTTACTGCCCTATGTTTTATGTTCTCCCATTTGCTTGGGAAATTGCATGCACTCATTCCCCTCCAACATCCCTCTCCTCCTCAAAGGTGGGAAAAGCTAGCCAGGCTCATAAAGCAACTCAGCTGTTGTAACCAACATAAGAAGAAAAAGTCCCAGGCTGACCTTCCTCACGTCATGATTCATTTACAAAAAAACCCAACCAACCCAATGCTCCCATCCTGTATGGTTGGAAAACAGCATTAGAGCAGGCCGAGCAAGGCACAGAAATTGTGTATTCCAGAAGTATTTATTAGTTTTGAACAGATAATTTTGGCCTTTGCAATAGCAGGTGGAAAAGCTGAAATGACTAAAATAGCTTGTGTTGCACATCAGCCAGCTCACCCTTCCTGTTTATCTCCAGGGATGTTCACTCCATACCCAAAGGATAGTAGATAGCCTAGTGTAACCTAGATCAGATCTTTGCTTGTTTAGGAATAATTTTTAGCCTCGTTGAATGCTGTAAAATCAAGTGTTGAGAAGCAAGATCTGATGTTTTTCACCTGCTGCCCTTCTGCATATGGGTTTTCTGTAGTCCTCAGTGCAGTACCCAGGCAGATCCTATTAAAACCCTTGTGCACAGGAGTTTCTATAGACTGAATATTACCTCTCCTTAATTTGGCCTTCACTGTGATTATCCAATGGCCTGGTGTGTCAGGTTTTGTTTGATGTTGTGATCTGATTTATTCTGGTTACACTGGGAAAGAAGTCGACCTTGCAGAATGATTTCAGTGTGACCAGACTGGTATATCTCTGCTCCCTGACCAAGAATACATTATCTTAGTTTTTCAAATATTTCATTCCAGACTTTGCAATATGCTCTGTGCCAGACACATACAGCACAACTAGAGATTTGGCCAGGGCAAAATATGTTTAGTTGAATATGTAAAGCATACAGAAAACATATTTGCATCCTTTCACAACACTAAATGTAACTAAGTAATAACTGCTTCAGGCTGAACCTTTTGTTTGCAATGAAAGCCCAAAAAGAAGTGATGAAAGTAATGTTTCGTAACACTAAACCAATGTTCCTCTGAATTTTCAAGAACTGATTTGACAATTCACTTCTCCCCTTGGGATGCTCTTCTCTTCCCCCACTTTGGAGAAGGATCCCTTTATTTCAGACATTTTAAAAGAGCACTGGAAGTTATGAAGTCTGGCACCAGAAATCAATTTTCTTTTCCTGATTCTTTACACAAAGAATTCCTATAGAACCCATCTGGAGCAGTACTACACACTGATCTCTACCAACAATTTAACATCATCTCATCCTGATCTGACTTGCCTCGATTAGTTCAGCTATCCTGGACACACCAAGCATTTTCATCAGCAATTCAAATGTGGTTACACTACCTCACTTCAAACAACTTCACTATCAAATTCATTAAAGTCCTTTAACAGCCTCCTCATTTCTTTTTCATGAGACACCCCCACCCAAAAGGCAGCAATATGCAGCCTGGAATTGCCATGTTATTGAGCAGAACCTCAGCATCTGTTCATGGCACAACTAATTTCGCAGTTATTCTCACAAACTGCCTTCATTATTTCACTTGAGCCTCTCCTCTTGTCTTCTCGTCTGCTGACCCTTTCCCTCTGCTTCCTCTGCTCCTCTGTTCACACTGGTTCTTTGCTTCCCTAAAATGCTACCTACTTCATGCATTCTCTCCCAAAAACAGGACACACAGACACAAGTCAACTGTCTTGGATTCACAAGTATTAAACTCCATTGATTTCAGGATGGGTTCCACTTCAATCAAGCTATCCTAAATATTGTTTTGGTTGTTAGGATTTTTTTGAAGTGAAATAAAAATACAGCATAAGGATAAAAAACATGGGACAATTAGCAAAGGAAACTATATTTTACCAAGCCTGTGGCAAAACCAACCTGTAATTTTTGCAGCCTTTTCCTCTTGATTCACTCTGTTTTCTTCGTCTTCTTCATTGTCTTCCTCAAAATCATCTAGGTTACCAATATCAGCTTGTTTCATACTCATCAAACTAGCCAGGCTTTGCATGTCTTCATCCCTAGATGACAAACATCACACCAGGCATTAAAATGCAGCTTCTTAATACCACATCTGATATTACTGCATTCTTAAAATTCTTTAAATATTTTGATGTTTTCTTCTGGGAGATCTATGATATAAGATCTGATCTTGAATATAGTAAAAAAACAAAATTAATGCACTCATAAATATATATCAATTTCTGAAGGGAAGGTTTTCAATTAATAAAATTATAAAGGGTAAAAAAACCACTGCTTTGCATCAAGAGGTAACAACTGCTTCCTAAAATTTTAAACCAGCCCAGAAAGGCTGGTAAATGCTTCCTTGGTCTGCTTTGGTTGAAATGAAAATGCTTGGCCAGACCTACTGACCACATGCTGTATGAAATACCTATATTCATTCATAACTCCTGATGCTGCTACAGAAATTAAAATCCCTTTTCTAAATATCTGAAATAATCACCAAGATTTTTAAAAGGCAGTGTCTATTTACACATACTGGAAACCAATGCTTTCACAGAGAGCAGCTTTTTTCAGGTTCTTTGAAAGCCCTGTAACTTACCATCTACCTGACTTAGAGCCTTCAGTCTGAAACCTATCAATTTCAGTGGGAAGAAGGTATACACGTAAACCTAAATGGATCAGTTTTTACAAATTATGGCCTCAAAACCCAGTAATGGCATAATATAGCTATTTACTGTATAGTTCACAGATGCTGGTTGTTTCAAAAAAGTTTAAGAGCATATCAGCTGCTGACTTTTTCCATTTTCATTTTCAGTTGCATTTTAACCATGTTAAATTACAGCTAAATACCTCAAAAGATCATTCTTACATGGTATGCTAAGATGTGATTCACAAAAGGTTAATCAGAGAGGGGAAACAGTAATAGTAGTTCATAGTAAGGAATGCATCTGTGGCTTTCAAGGCATGCAGATTAAAAAAAATGTGCCAAGATATTTTAGCATGGAAGCCTGGAAAGTCATTCATGCATTTTTTGGGCACTTGTATTGCAGTGGGCAATGTCTATAAATGCATTTAGAGTACTGAAAGCTAGAAGTAAACTGTTGGTCTTTTGGAAAGAAAAAAATTTCTTTCCAAAGAGGCAGAAGAACCATTAGAGCAGTAGCTTCCCCATCTACCTCTTTTTGTTCTGCCATTCTCACTGCCATAATCTAGAGAGAGAAAGGCAAAACAAAACTACCCTAGCTGAAACCAGGACTGTGACAAACAATCCATTCTCCAGCCACGTGAACATCCAACATCTAAAATCTGACAGAAATTGCAGGAGAGGTTACAGTATCTGCAAAATTAATCTGTATCCTCTGCCCTCCAAAGGCCATTGACATAAGAAACAGAGTCAAGTGAGTGAGTCAAGGGAGCTGTAAGCAGTGCCCAAGAGAACCCTTTCCACTGCATGTTCTTGTGCTCAACCCAAACTCTTAACTCTCACTCCACCCTCCCTCATGTTCCAACTGGCTCTGTCCTTATTGCATTCTTTGTGAAATATCAGTGGGCTTCCTTGAAATCTGCCCAGGGTATTGTTGGATGAACACACACGTGCACATAAACACACATTCCTACTCATTTCAGACCTGTAGATACTTTTAAGATGCTGTTTTTTTTAAAATGTCTGTAAGAGTAGAGCACAAGCCATTTGTCTCTGAAGAACACAAGGCTGAAATCAGAGTAAGAAACAACTTTTACTCAGTTAAGAAACCAAGTATGGCAGGAATGATAGGTATGCTGAAAGATACTCTCAAATTCCACCATCCTATACAGAAAGAGCTCTTTATCCAAAGGATTCTTTGCAAAGCAACACAAAGCAGGCTATCTGGTTAAAAAAAAAAAAAAACAAAACCAACAAACAACAACTTACGTGGCTTTTCCTTCCCTCAGGAAAATACAAGATAAGGAGAACTGTAGTGTGGCAGATACCACTTTCTTAGACAGGGGCTTGAATTTTAACCTGACATCTGTCTGTGTAGGCATGGGGCTGGCATATTGCTTCATGTTGATGCTGCTGGTGGCAAGTGCTTTTCTACGTCCAGAAGGAGATTCCTGAAAGCAAAAGAAAAACAAAGCTAATGCAAAAGGGTGCTGTTACACTAAAACCTGCATGTGCACAAGACAAAAAAATGCACTTATTAAAACTGTAGGGGTTTTTTGGTTCCAGTTTTGTTGGTTTTTTTGTCTTTTTTTTTTTTTCAAATAATCACTATGGCCCTGTTGAGCAACAGAAAACCATTTCTTAAACTACGTCAGTCACTTGTGGTCGTGCAGCTTTGAACACCTTCTTAGTGAAATTGAAGAAAAAAAAAAGTTGTCCATTGTGACTAGTAGTGCTCCATTATGAGATCTAGGATGTCTTTAATGCCTTGACCTTGAAGCAGACCCACAGCACAAATCCAGTTAAACTTCTGGGAATATATTTCCATTTCTTTTCACAGCAAATTGGAGTCTCTCTGTCCAAACTTGGATAATTCTGGACTGGAACTTTCAGCCTATGGAAGGCATAGGTTTCAACCATGCACATATTTCTTTGCAAAGAGGTTTGAGGTCATCTGGTTTGTGTCCCCTGCTCAAATACAATACTTGAATATTTTTCAGAGCAGTGGTCCTTCTCATTAGTGTTGTACATGCACTATCAAGAGTGAAAGGTTTCTGAAACTGAAGTTGACAATACTTCCAAAAATACCAATAAAAATTTTGCAAGGAAGAAATAAAGAGCAAAATAGATAAACATAAAAGCCAAAATTTTATTTGAAAAGCCTAAGTTTTATTTCAATATAAAAGTGTTGCTCATGGTTTAACAATTCAGACTATTTAACTTAAGGATCTACTTTCTTGTTCTATCTAATATCAGCATCAGCAGGAAAAGAATGATCATATGTAAAAAAGCTCCAGTAGCAAAAAATAAAACAAAAAAACCCGGCTAATAAGTCTTTTGACAAATGTTCTCACAATAAGGCTACATTTTACTGCAGTTGACAATTTGTGTTGAATAAAGAATACTAATTCAATCAAAACATTCAAGCATCCTTTTTCAAAGTACTTGACATTTCTGCCCAGTAGAATAAGTCAGAATGTAATATGTCATCCCCAAAGAATACCTTGTTTAAAAAAACTAGCCTTATCTGACAGATTATGCACAGCAATATTATACAGAACTATTAGTGCATGTAGATACCTTATGAATGAATTTCAAAAATGCATCAAACACTTGAGAAGGATTTAGGCCCTCTCAGAAGAAATACTTAAGAATATGCAAATACTCTCAGCTGAATCAAGTTGAACAGATGCGACTCTCACAAACAATACAAGTGCTCATTCCCTGGCTGCAGCTGTCAATCAGAGAGCAAGATTAAGGTCCAAGGTTCTGACAATGTGTAAAATGGAAAGTACAATCAGGGAGTTTCCATTATTACACAGATATGAACAACAATAATCTGTTATTATATCATACCTTTAGAAGAACTAACATTACAATTCATTATACTGAATGCAAGGTTTACTGCAGCACCTGTTCAGGCATCTACACCCAACAGGATCTTGGACAGCTCATCTTGGAAGATTTTGAATAGTTGATGTTGACAGTTAGATGTTGATCTCAGCACAAATCATGAATGTGGGTACTTGCTTGCAGCCTTCCAGATGAACCATTGATCAGCCACACCATGCCTGTAGTCTGATATGCTCCTCTCAGTCTGGCTGTGAATACCAGCAGATGTGAATATCCCCAATTCAATAAAGATCTAGATTTAATTCCTTGTGTAGCTACAAATGCCTTCACAGTGCTGGCTCACCTCTTACATACACCCAGTGCCATGAGAGCAAGACACAGACCTCCCACTAGGTCCCTTGGGGGAAGCATCATAGGAAACACCAACATGCTTCAGTGACTCCAAAAAAACAGGGGTACTTGGGAGCAACTTCTCTTGCTGCTAACACACCATCTTATCTGGTAAGTCAGCTGCACATTGTCTTTATCAAAGTGATTTTACTAAAAAAGTCAAAGCAAACACCATAAGCCAACCCAATGTCAAATTCAGGGGCGGTTCTGAAGTGAAGAGAAAGAACACAACATTAAACTTGCAAGCATGCAAAAGCTAGACACAGATAGGAAAGCAGAAGATTTTTGAAATTAAGTGAAATTACATTTTCACTTAGTATTTACTTATTGTACAAATGATCATCTTGTCATTTGCACCTTCAGATTATCTGGATCAGAGAGTGAATAAGAGACATGAAAAAGGAAGAGGCAAAGTTCTCCCAGTGAAGATGATCATCAGCAATTCCTAATGGAATCTTCTGGTGTTAGCTGAGGTAGAGGAGAAGGGTGATGAGAAGGCAGGCAGCAGTGTGCCAGGACAAAGGGAAGAAGCCAGGCATGAGCAACAAGATTTTCCTATCACTACATATCCTGATGTGCTGTGAAGAAAAAAAGATACACACTTGGCAATCAAGTTCAGTCTTCCTAAGAAATTAATTTCATAACATTTTTGTGGGCCAAAGACAGAAGTTGACTCTCCAACTTCCAATTGCCTACAAAAATCCAAATTTGTAAGTTTATAATAAAAAAAAAGAAAAAAACCAAACAAAAATAGACAGAGTCTGATATTTCAAGTCTTTTTTTTGCTTCACATGCAAATTTAAGTATATCTTCTTACTCTTCACTCTTCAGAAAGTGAAGTCTGTTAGAATTTTGCCATGTTTTCACCTCTTAAGCTTTACAGGTTTGGCTTTATATGGTTTTAGTACATTAGTAGACGGGGAGATCTTTTTGCACCTTAAAAGAATATTCTCAAGGTGCTTAGGTCCATGACTGATTTCACAATGGATTATGTTTTCTACTTTGACACACAACCACCTTCTAAAAAACTGTCTTTAAATGTCAGAGCATGCTAATAACCACTTTCTTACAAAGACTGTAGCATTTTCTCCCAAAAAAACCTACATGCTTCCTAGAGCAGACTCTGAGTTCCCTCAGAAACACAGAGACATTTTCTTGCAGAAGGATAAATAATTCTTAAATTAGCAGGGGTAAAATAATCCAAGAATGGAGTAGATAGCAAACCTACAAGCAGAGTAAACAGAAACAGCTGAGCAGTAGGCTGGAATGAGTTACTCCAAAGAGAAGCCCACTTTGGCAGGATACTGAATAAATAATATCCATTTAATGGTAAAAGTCTGATCTGGTGTTTCTTGTGTCTCATATGAGCATGTGCAAAGTCAAGCAGGAATCCCAGTGCAAATGTTTCAATTGCTCAACTTTTCTGCTTTTGCCTATATAATCAAAGTTTAAACTGTGTAAGGCTCTGTTATGCCTCCAGGTGTTTTACAACATTCATGTGACTGCCAGGGTTGCCACATCCTGTTTTGTGAAAGGGTGGCATGAACAGTCAATTTTGAAGTCACAAGAGAGAAACAATCCAATGCAATAATAAAGAGAGGTGATAAAATACTACACTTAACAGTGAAGATGGAGTGCATTCTGTAAGACAACAGCAATTTGGAAACCCTTTACTTTTAAGACAGTCAATGCATTATGCAAATAAAATCAGCTATGATATCTGAATGTCACAGAAAGACAGAAGATAGAATACAATGCAAGCAAAATACAAACACCTCTATGTTATCTTCCAGCTCAAACATCCTATTAAGACTGAGAATGGGCACTGCTGGACTCATAAGAGAATATGTGGAGCATTGGTTAACAACCATTTTTTTGCTGTTTCATGTTTGTTACTGTATAGTTGTAGCAAGTAAAACAGCACACTGGGGAAAAAAAAGTGCCATTCTCCTACAAATCATTAATAAATGATTAAAAATAAAACTACTTGGTATGTTAGCAGGAACTACAGAGGCCTATCTTCTTGCATAACAGTGTTGTGTCAACTAAAGGCTCTGAGAAATCTGTATGTTATTTTAAAAGTGCATTGTTTTCAAAAGTGATCATTGTATTCACTTAAGAAGAGCAAAACCTGCACATAAACACACAGCAACACTTCATCTATCTCTCCCATGTTGGGGAATTTCTGCTTCTGTATTCCACACTTTTCTCTCACAAGCAGCTTCACTTCCCTTGACAGTCTCCTCTTCCTACTCCCCACAGTCCCCAAAATGCCTCAAACATACAGCACATTTTGGGTGAAATAACCCCATCTGGGCAGCACATCAAGCTGTATTCAGCTGTTCCCAGCTGGCAAAGCAGCAGGATGAAGCATGTGGCTGGCTCTGCCCACTGGGTGGTTGATACTTGTGCATCCTGGTACTTCTGGAAAAATTTGAGCAAATTATTAAAAATCTGGAATAAGAAGACAAACTCAAAGCTAGCAAAAATGAAAATTAATATGGAAAACAGAAAGATTTCCCAGTACTCTGGAGGACTTTGATTTCTGAATTCAGACAAAGAAATGTGTAGAACAAGCAATATTCAGTAAATCAATAAAAGTTGCATTCCTTTTTTGTACAGATGAATATTAGTAATAATGAACTCAGGTAGTTCCCAATTTCTAAGCATGCTGTTTGTGTTTGCACAGACTTCAAATACCCTAAATATTTTAAATAAAATTTTTAAATGCTTTAAAATACCTTAAAAACTCAGACACCAACAGAAGTGCATTTCAGAGGTGCCATCAGAAAGACAAATTCCAGTCAATCTGAAGCCACAGGAATCACGAGCAGGGCCAGGCTCAGATGAGTTCTCACCTTGCACTCAGCTCTGCCAAAGCCTGAGAACTGACAGCACACACACAGACAGGGACTGCCAACAGGGTTTCAAAAAGCTGTGGATGTTTTTTCAAGGAGCAGTCCCCAGCACTAACCCTCCCCAGCATTTTAAGTTACTTCCACAAACCTTCAAATGACCATCATATTGCAAAGTTTGGGGCCAGAGAAGGGAAAATGAACACTGCCCAAACTGCAGTCGGTTCGAATGAAGCCAGTGAAGGCGCATTACTGACACAGATACAGGGCCAGACCCATTTATCACACAAATTCCTTTTCAGTAAAGCAACCATGCATTATTCCTACCACAACATTCCTGACTGAGTAGCGTCAAGCATCCCAAAACTTACTACACAGGACAGGAAGTGCCACCCTTCTATAAATATCTGCCTGGCATAAAGGATTCCCACAGCCTGATAACCTTCTGCAACGAGAGCAAAAGTGGAGCAGTGCAATGTACCACAAGCCTTGGCTAGGAATCATCCCCATCATTCCTTAGTAAAGAGGTCCTTTCACAGAAAACAGGACTAAAATTCTCTAAGGAACTAAGTGCAGAGAGCCTGGACCACAGCTGTAAAACAAACAGCTCGTTTTTACTGGGAAGATGATGATCACAGATGACACACATGGCACACTATTAAACAGTGCCCAACTCTGTTCCAAAGGAAGCAAGCCAAAAGATTAACAACTTCACACAAAAGGTCTGAACACAGATTCTTAATTTATAGGAGAGGCAAATAATGCTGTAATGTGAATTTCATGCAGTCTTCTTTCCTTAAAAATGCATTTTTAATGAACTTGTATCCTGTACTTACCAACTGACTAGCAAGTCTTCTTCACGATTAATATAAGAGGTGCAAATAATTGGGAAACATCTTTGGATTTTCTGTTAAACTGCCTCAAAGCTTCCAGAGTTACACAGAATCAAAATGTTGGCTGGGTTTTGTTCATGGGGTATATTCCTCTGGGTTATTTGGGTTGGGGAGAGAGACCCCCCAGAGAAATCAGCAGGATGTGTTTTACCCCTGCACACCTGAACTCAGCTTGCCTGCACAGAGCTGTGCTGTCTGTAACCCCCGAGGCTCCAGTGCCCCCCGTTCCACACAGAGCCCAGTGCCCTCCTTTCCAGAGAAACAACAGGAAAACATTTCCATTCAGCAGAAACCAGACCAAAAACTACTGAAGTTCTTAATTATTCAGACAGCAAATGGTCCCTCTTTAATAGAAAGATATTAAGTAATTAGTAATCACTGTACAAACATTATCCAAAGAAGACCTAACTAGGAAAGACAACAAGTTTCCTTACTGGGTATTATTTTGTAAAAAGGAACAATAATTATTACTGTCTTTCTCACAAACAAGGAAAATGTACAGCATAATATTTTAGGGTCTGCCTTTCCATCTTTTACAAAAGCAAATGATAAAAAGCTCACAAAGATATGCAGATTTTAAGGAGGAGCAAACTTTGGCAGAAAATAATTGACAAAGCAATTTGTCAAGCTCTAAAAACTCACTGACAGAAACAATGGTTTTCCCTCTCCTTTGGCTTCAGAATTAAATGGAGACTGTTTTGGAGGGAAGCTGTCCCTGCAGCCCCCACCCAGCACCAGAGGGAAGCTGGAAGGTTCTCCCTCTCCCGGCGTGGGATGGCAGCCCTGCGCCTGAGCCTCACGCACCATCTTGCTCAGATGAAAAGATCACTGCTTCACCAGCAGAGCAAAATGGATCACTACAGAATTTAATTTGGGAGAGTATACAGCAATTAAATGCTAAAATAGACAAGCTACAGGGAGCTCTCTCAACTGGAGAGAGTAAATTAGAAACTATGTCAGTTAAAATAATTTAGACAGGCGGATGGGAGATTTGGAGGACCGAATGAAGGCAGCACGATCTCTGCTGAAAAATTGTTTAAAAGCAAATAATGGTTCAAGGTATCCAGAACATTATTAAAATTATGATGCATTTGAATGGAGAATTCAATGTTTAAAAAATTCTGCACATACCAGAAACGTTGGAGCCCTAGGCATGAGGGCTTGGAATGAAACAGAACATTTTTAAACATTGAAACAGCTACCCTTAGTGACAAAAATATATATTTGTTATCCTCATAAAGTGACCTTCGTCCTTGTCAACACCAAAGCCCTTGTACCAAACTATTTATCAGACTGGTCATATCTTAGGTTTAAGCATGAAGACTCCTTCAAAACACACCAATATATTGGTTTTAACAGCACACCTACTTTGATGAATCATTATATTGGAAGCACCACACATTGCTTCTTTTGTAGCATAAGCAAAGACAATAATTTCAGTAAGCAAAGAGAAATCACTACATGCTACTTCAGCTTCTGTCTTCTTACAGCCCCATGAGATTTCAGTGTCACCCTGAGGGACGGAGATATGTGGTGAAAAGCTCTTTCTGACCAAAATCATATCCATGGGTGTGCTCAACTGACCTGCTGTAGGTAACAACAAACCATTCATCTTCGCAGGCTAATCCTCTGCATTCACAGACTCTGGAAATCTCTAATGATTAACATCAGACAGGAAATTTAGAAAAATAAATGATACCAAATAAATTGAGGTAATTCATCCACACTATGCAGAATAACACCAAGAAAATTCGGAGGTCCTGTTTTTCTCCCGAAAAATACTACTAAGCTTCTTAGACAACTACTGGACAGATGGCAAAATACATGCATGATTAAAATTTTAGTTGAACAGTTTATTAACAGACCATGTGTATGAGACAGGTATCCTCTTCTAAAGTAGGCTTGCTGCTTACAAAGGATTACAAAGAGAAAAAAATTACAGGTGAGCTGGGTAATTTTAATAAGTAGCAGATAATTATTGAACCCTAAAATATGAACCTTGCATATGATGTGGATAAGTGCTTTACGTATCCATTTATAATATCTTCAATTGCTTTCTCCTTTGGACTCCAGGAATGCAGGAACAATTCCTGAATACTCTCCCACAGAAGTATACAGGAGATTGGTAACTGATTTGAGAAACATTCACTTTAGTATTTGTAGGTTTTTTGCTCTTTCAGATCACTTCCACTAGAGATGCTGTGCCAGTTTCTCTTCAAGTTTCCCCTTCTACTGACAGGTTTACATCTACTGTTAGGTGCCTTTGATCATCTAAGCTCAGACTGTCCTTGCATTCATTGCAAATGTTACTGTATCTTTGCAAAGTACATGAATTTTTGCTTGTGTTTTCAGAGCTGCAGCTTGTGCTGTACCACCCAAGAGCTTTGGAATATGTACCTATCCTGTTTCCCTTAGCAGCAACAAAAGGACATCCTTTCCTGCAAAGTCTAGATCTCAACATGCTGAGCTCACTGATGCCCCAGTGGTTCTGCTTCCCTTTCACAGACATTCACTCTCTGCTGTTGGGATCACTCGACATTAGGGACTGTCTGCTCCTTTCCTTTCCCAAAAAGCTACAGCAGCCAGGGATGTAACCATCTCCCCCAGGTCTGCTAAGGTGCAGGATGCAGCTGTGTGCAAGCCTGTGTGAACTGTCACAGAGTCATCATTAGCAAGCAAAAGCTGTCAAGACAATATCATTTTTATATAACAAAAGCTATAAGAGTAACTCCTACTGTAAACTCCTGTACAGTTTTACTTTGCCATGGATGTGGGCCACAAGCTTGTGGAGGTACAGCTGAAGATGGCAGAGAAACTTCTTATCACCAGCTGGCTGTTTAAATTCTCAAACCTTTCCTCTCAAAGGAGCAGATTTAAGGAAGTCTAAGCTTGAGCTGCTGACACGTGGCAGGTGAGGCTGTTGGCAAAAGCACTGCATGCAGGGCTGGCAGTTCAGCAAAACACAACAGTCCCTCATCCCTGGGAGCTGTTTGCTGCTGGATCCCTGACATTGTGCCCTCTGCCTCCAGGAGCAGCTCCCAGGCTCTGCTTCAGCTGAGGCACTTGCAGACAATATTCCCCTAGGCTGGGTTCATGTTCCTTCCCTGCTTTTGAAGCATTGGCTGTATAACTGCATAGTATTTCTGTAGAGTTAGCATGAACACAAAGCAGAAATACAGATAATTTACCTAATGTTACAGGAGGAGAAAGAGCAGATGATGAAGTTAGCTCCTAAAATTTAGCGGAAACTGGAATAAGAAACACATTTATTTTGTGTGACCTCCTCCTTCATGGGGAGGACAGGGTTGCTGACTTTATAACCATGACTTTATTTACTGCTTAGCAGCTCAAAATTCCACATTTTTTCACATATCAACTAAAGGGACTCACAGATCGTTCTCTGGTGTTTTGGTTTTTTTTTGTTTTAAAATAATAGGCAATACCTGTTACAAAACTTACATTTAAGCTCACCTACCAATCCCTGGCACTTCAGCTCTGTTTTGCCTGACAGGGAGCCTCCATCGTCATCATTCACTCTTCTGCTGTGTGCAGAGGTCTCCCATGAATGGTGCTACTGCACCTTCAAATAGCTACACAAGAGAGAAATGTACAGCTAGTGTCCCCCAATAGAAGTCAATCTTTAAGGAAAAATAATTGATGTCTTAAAGGAAAAAAAAAAAAAAAAAAAAAGGTAAACTAGCTACGGATTTATTATTAATTTCAGATGTGAAAAGTCCTTCCCTTGATTACAGCTTCTTTTTTCTTTCCATTCCAGTCTCTAAATTTCCTTACTCTATCTTGATGTCACTTCAAGACAAATACCCAGAATCCCTAACGTTAAAAAGGTGGGTTTGAAATAATACCTCAAGCTCAGGAGTGAATATTTAACATGAATTCAACCTAATATTAAGAACAGTTTCTGCACCTCAGGCCATGTTTACCTGCAAACCTTGTCCTAAGGAAACAAATACCATGCAGGAAGGCATATGTGATACAGGCCCAGAATTAACTCTTGATTATTTAAACAAACTTGCAAACGTAAGTACATTATTTGGCTTCTTTGTAATCTCCAACAAGGAAGCAAGTATCAGGTAAAACTCCTCGAAGAAGAAACAAGGTGAAAAGATTAACTGCTCCAACAACCTTACATACTTTCATGCATCCTTCCAGAGAAAGACTTAATTATTTAGCGTAGATATAACCTGTTAAAATGGGATTTGCCAAATACCGGTGTGTCATCGACCAGTTGTTATCATCTGAGGATAACTTCCACAGAGCAAATGCACAATGTTAAATGACAAAGTTTGCAAGGCTTACAACAGAAAATAAAAACCTGCAAGAGTGTCAATGGAAGATATTATTTTTTTCTTACTTTATATTTTTTCTGTACTCAAAGTTGAACCTTAACTGCAAAAGCCCAGAGCAAGTGGCTGAATGGTCTGCAATGCCTGATGGCTGTGTGCTGAGCAGTGATGCTCACACCAGGAACATTCCACCGGGCAGAACCAGAGACCACAGGTCAAACTACTGATCACTTTGGGAATTTCTCAGAGTTAGGCTAAAAGGCCACTTCATAAAAGACAGCACTATGTTCTTCAAAGTGAACGTGTCAGCAATATTATTGCAGCATGAATGTGTCTCCATTATTAAATTCATGACTGTGCTTTTTTACTTCTCTTGCATCTTACTCACAGCTTCCCAGCATGTGCCAAAATCACCAGAACACATAACAACAACAGGATACAACACAGTTGGAGAAGTGCATCAAAATAGAGAGAAATTGCTGGACCTGCTGTTGCTCTTTCCTCTCCCTGTATCTCCCAGTGCCACTGCAAGGCCACCACTGCCCTCAGCTCTGTGGCTATGACCCTCATCACAACATCCACTCTGGAAGAGCTGGCCTTTCAAGAAAGTGTCTCCATTCCAAGAGACCCGTGCCACTTTATTACTACTTCTCTTATCCAAACCTGCAGCTCACTATCAGGGGCAAAACCTCATTGATAGAGGTTTAATATGCAAGTCTCCTCCCAGCTGTTATGTCAGAGTAGTGTGGCTGGCAGGGGATGGTTCCTGTGTGCAGCATGCTGCTCTGCAGAGCTCAGGAAGGAGGAAAAAAATTTGGGATCTGCAGATCTCACCAGTGTCATCCTGCTGAGGGGTGGGCTGAGTCTGATGTCAGCAGGAAGAAGCAGGGGGAAAAGGGTGGGAATACAACCAGGGCAAAAGGGAGGCAGCTGAAAATTCACATCTGTGTGAAGCTGGAATGGGGACATGCTCACACATGTCAGACACCTCAGCTGTCACACCCTGTGCACACACAGCAGTGGGAATAGTGTGTGGTGCAGGTGTAGTTAATTTTTTTGTATCTATGTTTATAAACAACACAGTATACATCTTAACAGCAAGGATAAGCATAAAGCATTCCAAAATGCACCTCAGCAATAAACATAAACCTCAAGTTTTGAAAGCCCATCCCTGCCTCCCTCCCTCCAAATTAGTTTCAATCAGGGAAATAGCTAAATGGATTTCTTCTAACTTTGTACTTAAAGTAAAATTCACCTCAAGGCTGACAAGCATAGAAAATTTCAATCGAATGGGTGATTTTTTTTTTTTTGTTAAAGCTGCAATAGCCTGAAAACAGGGGCTTGTAATGAAGCTGCCCCATCAACCATAACCACACTGTCAGCAGAGCAACACAATCATATTGCCTGTGCAAAGAAGCAATGCATTTAACATTTTCTTCACTGTGTATTATCTATTAGCTGAGTTTGTCACAGAGATATGTGGCAGTTCCCTGCAATACTTATGAATATATGGCAAGGCATACAAGAATCCATCTATGTCTGCCTTGGCATAGGTTTGTCTTACTACATTTTGGCAAACAACTTTAAAACCCACCCTTCTCTTAAGTTTCTGTTAAATACTGTTACTATCCAGAAACTGAAGTCGTCTGAGGCAAGCATCTCAGATCTTCCCATTGCTATTCTCTATTACTAATGCACATTACATGTTCAATTCTCCCTTGCTGTTCCTATGAAAAAGGTCTTGTCAAAAACAGATTTCATTTTTTTCTGTGTATGCACAAATTAGTTATGGATGATTAACAAAGCATTCATTCTTTTATTTGCTTTGGCTGAGACTTGATCTGTGCTACATTCATGTGAGGGAAGCACTCAATTTTACGTTGATTAAATATGAAACACTGCACTCTTGATAAAAAGAGTTGTATTCAGAGCTGCATAATATACTGACAAAAGATGCATGTTCTTGGGCTAATAGTTTCTTAAACAAGTTTTTCCAGATTTTTAATTGCAAAAAACTTGATACAGCTTTTTTTGCTTTTTTTTTCTTCTCAGCAAATACTGGGCAGTGAGAGCTTTGTGTCCCAAAGCAATCTGGTGCAGTCTTAATAAACAATAGGTATTTCAAATTGGATATAATAAAAAGGAATTTTCAAGTTCTGCCCCAAAATTTGATTTCTTTAAACATAACTTGCATTACAAAACTTTTTTTTTTAAAAAAAAAGACTGCAAAACGAAGGACAGATGACAAATCATAATTATAGAATTTGTCTTTTATTGCATCAAAACATTCAGCAAAGATAAAGAAGTATTGGAGAAGTCTTATGGAAACTTACAGCCAGATGTAACTGAGAACTTAGCCCTGATCTGCTGTTACTGACCCCAGCTATCATAGGATAACATGTGCATAAATGCTCCTCAGTAAGGCCCATAAATTCTCCCTGTCCATTAAACACAGTGACAGAGCAACACCAAAAAAGGATACACCTTGGTTAAGCAAGGTATTTAAGTGCAAGCCTAGCTTCAAGTACACAATCTACTTGTAATTAAATCAAGTTAAAGAAAGCCATGTTATTAAGCACCTTGTTTAATTTGGGAACAAATTATTAGTCCTTATAAACCAGGAGATTCTCTCTTGGGGTTTGCAGCACATGAAAACAAACACCAGCCTACAGAAACATGCACACAAGCAGAGCATTATGACAATTTTACAAGAGGGGATTAATTTTTTAGTGTAACTCCACAGAGTAAGGGCAGCTCTTACTCAGGTTAGGAGGAGGTCTGACCACATTCATTCTTTTCCAAACTTTTGTCAACAACTGATGGTCTTATAAAACCTCTGCTTAATGTTCCTGTGCCACAAAAATAAGTCTGTTCAGTATGTTTCTTACACGTCACCAAAATGAAAGCGTGAACATAGAGTTTGCAATTTCACTGCCAAGGGGAGAGAGTCCTACCACAGCATGAAGCTAGAAAAAGCCAAAGCAAGTGAAGCTTGATGCAAGTTGAGCTTAGAAAGGACAGCTAGTGCTCCACATGGAAGAAGGTGATTTCTGGAGGTGCCCCTGGAATATCACAGCACTGGATGAGAGGACAGTGGGAGAGAACAGATGGAAATTTGACCAAAGCAGGTTACTGCATGGTCTCTGAGCAAAATGTCTCTGCTCCTCATGAAGGTTGATGCTTGCTAGCGGGCAGTTTTTGGAAGAGCCCAATAACCCCTCTGGAGAACGTCCCTCCAGCACTAAAGGGTGCAGGCAGGGGACAAGAAAGGGCCAGCAAAGGCAGCCAGGCTGATGTGGAGCAGCCACCCTGCAGCACAGGGTGGGAGCTCCTGCAGGGCATGAGAAGCATGAGGGGTCCCAGGAACACCCATCCCTCCTCACAGCCCTCATCCAGAGCAGAGGCACAGTGGAACAACCTCTACCTGCAGCCATCAGACAGCGCCTGTCTCCAAACCAAAACCCAATCCCACTTTTCCAGCCACAGGCTCCCACCTTGCACCAGGCATGGCACTTTACGGGCTCTTCTTTCAGTTCCTCTCATTAAACCAGCAGAAAACTCACCCAGAAAAAAAAAAAAAAAAACACAATGTTTCAGCTGGGTCAGACCGAGCTCTCCAAAGGCCTGGTGAGCACCAGCATGGGCACACAGGAGGGCTGCTGTACACAAAGTGGGGAACAGGGAGGACAGAGCAAGAAACCACCTGTTTTGACAGCAGCATACTGAGAATGGTTCAGCCATCACATGGGGTTGCATTTCTATACTGTGTGGAGATTTACTCCTCCTGTTCCAGCCTATGTGAACTCAGCTCCCTGTCCTCGCACATACAGTATGGCTCAACTGAGACGAAGATTTATTTTTTTTTTAAGGAGCTCCAAAAACATTATTTCCCCTCTTTGCTTCAGGTCACATAAGAACACACAAAAGGACAAAGCAATAAATGCTCACATGCACTTTCTTGTCTTTATTTCCATTCTCTGGAATGAGGCCAGAGACATCTAAGTAGTGCACTCTGTTCTCTTCCACTCCCTCACAGAAATTATGGACTCTCCTTTGCAGCCAATTTCCTCCTCCTTCTCTGTCTGGGCCCAAGCTTCAACCACTACAAAACAATGTTCCCCTGTTTCTCTCCAGGGCCCATTCTCCATGCATCAACCCGAGGCTCCCTGAGGCCTCCCAGACCTTTAAGGCTTTACTTTTACAGATCCAGGATGAAAACCTGTTCTTTCTGCTTCAGTTCTGGGAAAATTCCACTCTCTCCCCACTTTGCATATGAACTCAGCTGCACTCCTGCATTTCCTTCAGGTTCAGCCCCTCCATGGTGCTGAGGGGCTGCCACTCCTAGGGGCATTGGCACACCAGTTCAAACATACCTGACACAAAGTCAGAGAGCTGCCTTGAAAAATACAGAAATGTTTCGTGGCACAGGTTCTCCCCAGTCTTAGCCTGAAATTTTAAATTGGGCACTGGCAAGTCAAACGGCAGGTATGTCACATATTACACCACTTCCCATTTTTTAAAACTATGCACATTTATTATTATTATTAGACTTGCACAATTTATAACTCATAAAAATAAGTGCTACAAAGTAAATACCAGTTTCAAATAATCGGTTTTTACACATTCTCTTGAAAGGATGTTATGCTCCACGTTCCAGCTACCCTGTGAACAGTGTTACAGGCACAAGCACTGTCAACAATTCTAAAGCTCCCCTAGAAATAATGAATGTGAACAAAAAGGCAAAGATGTTCCTAATGCCTTGCTTATTAATATATCATGTTGCCATTTAAAAACAAATACAAGAATAAATTAATAAATACAGAACATGTCGAATGGAAGTAGTTTCTTCTCTACTTCTTGGCCGTGAAGTTAACATAACTTATGGATTTGAAAAAAACCTCAGTGTTAATTAATTTAATATTTGATCTATCCATATTTTAAAATATTCCACAATAAAAGCAATTTTAAAAAACAGAGCTAAAAAACCCAACAAACATAAGCAGACCTAATCTCATAATGATTGCTACCTAGAAGCACTTATGAGACATATGCATTAATCAATTATCAGAAAGTAGTGCTTCAGTCCCAGATAGTCAGCAACAACCTTTGTATAATATTACAAGGAGCCTAATGTTTTGGCAAAACTAGAGCAGGAAAAAATGAAACTAAAAGGCATATTGTACATGTGACCTACAGGACTGGGATTATTACCTCTAAGCTTATTAAGAGTAAAAGCTGTCAGTCGGACCACCCCACAACCAGGGAGGAAAACTGAGATTACTCAGCAGCAAAAGGCATAAAAAAAGGAGACGTGTCTTCTCAGAATGGACGGAGGCAGAGAGTGAACCACAGCCCTGCTTCAGCTATCTGAGCAGTAATTGGCTCACAGGAGCGACTGCCACGTTAAGGCATTATCATTATCTAGCTCACATAACTGGAAATTCACGCTCTGTTCTTTAAATTGGCTTAACCAGCAGCATCTGCAGCACTTTAATTAATTACAGCAATTGGCGTACCTTAAAAGTAGATGCACAGATCTGAAATGATAATGCCCCGTGAGTAATAATTGTAAACTAGCATTAAACCAGACCTATCCTAAACAAAAACTAGGGTATACTGTTGGGCTTCAACAGAAAACAAGCTTCAACCTAGTAATTACTATTGTCTGCCCAGGTTCACCAACAGATACTACAATTCTATGTGACACTTTACATCCAATTAGCTCAGGAATGCAGAAACTCACAACACGTACAGCAAAAATCTGTTCGGGTTTGATGCTATCCAGTCAAAATTTGCTCAGGCACCTAAATTTGGGGTTCCTTGAAAGATAAACTTTGAGTTAAAACCGTAACAGAGGCTGATTACCACTATTTCTTTTTAGTACACTCCTTATAAAGAAATGCAGAAGCCAGACTTCACAGTAAGCTCCGAAAGAAGTTTTTTTGACAGCTATTAGCTTTGCTTCAGTAAAAAAATCCACAGGCACTGTACATAAACGTGGTGTATGTTCTTTCCTGGTATCCACAGCTCTAAAATATAGAAGAATTACTTGGAAAAAAAATTGGAGACAAGAAGCCAAAAAAACTAGTTTCTTCCTTTTATGTACAGCGACTTGAAATCTTTACTTAGAAGAAAATAATTTTTAAATCCTGACAGTGAAATCCACGTACACATCCCAGAAAAAAATCTAAAAGTTGTTCTTCATACCATTTCCAGCCAGAACACAAAACACAATTGAGATTTGTTGTGACTTGTTTCCGTACAATTTCTGGTTTAAAGACAGATTTTACATTTAATTAGCACCATGCTGCAAAACGGGACAGAAGAATTTTAATCAGGCATCTTGAATGTAATGGAAGTTTAAACATTTAAACAGCTCAGTGCTACTAAATTAATCAAATCTGATCCTCAAATTCATAGGGAATTTAGGGGTCAGAATACCTGGTATAAAGGCCACTACCAAACCAAATTTGAACTTCCCATTTATCAAATACAAGTCTTATCTTTCACAGCCGTGTGAAAGAATGAAGCACAGCTTCCTGGATTCTAGTAAAGATGCAAAGTTTTGAACATATTTTTAACCCAAAGAAACCCAAAACCAAAGACTCAACTAAGGGATGATTGGTTTTAAGTTGCAAAAACTTTAACCGTCTAAAAAAATAGATGTTGCAGCACAAAATACACCTTTGTGCAACGTCCTGTGCCCATTTCTGAAAGCATGACTGTTCTCCTTGTAACTCACAGAACTCACACGGAGGCACAACCTCAGCAAGGCACAGTGCAAGCCCGAACAGCTAAAATACCGAGCCAGATGCAGCAGCAAAAACCAAAACCAGCAATCTTATGTAGCAACTCACTCCACAGAGACATATAAAAGGCAGCCAGAAGAGAAAAATACCTTTTCTAAAGCAGTAAAACCAGTGACTGTGTTTATATACTCTGTGCCTATCGTGCCTGGGCTATGCAGACAGCAATGAAGCTTCACTGGTATGGACAATTTTAAGACATGAATATCTTTGCTCAGAAATACTCTGATAAAATGTTTATCTTGGGTGTACAGAAAACAACTGCATGCACAAATAAACAGATGCAGTCAATGTAATGACGTTCATCTCCTCAGTACCATTTATAAATCCCAATCTAAAAACAACCTGTGCTACTAAAGCACCAGCCTCTGAGGAAAAATGGCCACAGTGCAGGAAAAATAAAAATTTAAAAAAAAAATAAATAAAACAATAATTCTTATCTGAGACTGATACTTATTCCACGCAGTCACCCATTTCTGATGGAGAGGGATCACAAGTGCACAATACAAGTTATTCGTTGACTAAATATCATCCCAAAATGCTCAGTTATAAAGGTTGGAAGGATTAACACAAAAGGTCCCACTCCAAGACAAATGTCTCCTTCATAGTTCAGTTCACAGCCATCACAACTGCTCAGTCAGGCCTGCGATCCCAGAGCGCCGGCCATATACCTGCTAACCAAACACACCAAACACTTGGAAAATCTCTTGTTGATACTGCCATGTTTTTAGAGGAGATTTTAATTACCATCACAGAGAAATAGACTTTTTTTAAACATGCAAAGATCCCAAATAGTTTCTGCTTCAAACCTCAGCACTTTCTTGAAACAACTTCCACAGAGGAATTACAAATTTGCCAGGCTGGCATGATTCACATGCTGCTTCCTCCCTTCTTCTCATTCAGTCTCTCACCTTTTCCAAGCAAAAAAAAAAAAGAAATGTGAGACATGGAACAACTCTTCCCTGGTTTTAAGCTGCTTGAAGAAGCCTGACATGATTTAATTGCACATTTATATACAGGCCACTTTTCAAAATAAATGCAGAGAAATGGATCCATTAGCATGCACTAAAACATGTTGGAGTCTGGTGCAACAATAAAATCACTTTGTGGTTTTCCAACAAATCATAAATTTTAGGGGAAAAAATTGCTATTGCAATTCATATTTCTAAATACATATTTGGATTTAAACATTTCTATCTATTAATTACGCTCTTTCACGTGGCCTTACATTTCAGAAATTATCTGAACTGTGCTTATCTTGTTTTATTTTCAGAAACAGACTACAGTATGAAAACTTAAATTTCTAAAGGAGAAAGGGCTGAATTTTAGTGCTGAATATTTTATTCTTACTGGATGGTAATTTTTCTACTCCCTCTACTGGCATACCTTAAAACCGAGTAAAGAAAAACCTGAAGGGAGTTCTGGCTTGTAAAACATAATGAGAAAATATTTTTTGTAACCTCAAAGTAATTGTTTGTACAACTCAGCAAAACATTATTCTTAAATCTTGGGGATTTGTGAGCCTTCAACAATTTTTTGGCAGATTTCTTCATTGTAAAAATTAACTGAGCACCTCAAAAAAAAACATTCTGACCAATTTGTGTTAGAATTACTATCAAGCAGTCCCATCACCTGTCACTGCTCTGATCAAAACAGGTCATTCTCTCAAACATACTCTGTGGCTGAAAGACCCGAAGAGTGATCTATGGAATAGAAATCTACACGATTACCACAAGTCTACATAAATAAGCAAAAATATCCTGAGCTTAACGAGTCACTACTTAAATGTTAGACAGTGCTCCGTGAACCATTTTATATTAAAATTGGATAGTTCTAAACATCGCACATACAAGAAGTATTGTTTGACACAGTGCCATTTTGATGATAAATTGCAATCTACAGCTCAAATAATTCTAGCCAGGGATTAACATTTCAGAGGCTGAGCCAGAGATTATGTGTGTGGATCTTGAATTTCATCATCTCCCTTCGGCACAATACCTCATTCTTCCTTTTTTCATCTATTCTCTCATGAAGGGTCAGGAAAGCTTAGCCTTGCTGTTTCATTCATTTCATCTCTACATTAACCAGATACCTTGCAATCTTTAGTTCTTACGTGTTATTCCATTACAAATACTACAGCCACACCGTGCCGTGCTCGGGCTAATGAGGCATGTACCAAATCAAAGGCTGCCATCAAGTGGTTGTAGCACACTGCCAGCGCTATGCAAAGTTAGTGTTCTGCACGGGCTTTCACCAGGACGTATTGTTCAGGGTGGATTAAACTCTGCCCTGATTTAAAGCTTTGGGAGAAATCCAGATGCTAGGAGATGGTGGTCCCACACCATTTCACGTCCTTCCTTTCAAATTCTAAGGTCCAGCCTAATAGCTGGTGCTCCTGTTTCTTGCCAGTCTGGATCAGCAGGCTTCAGAATTTCTGCCATCATGCTGCTTATCGCTGTGCACCAGTGGAGATCAACCTTAATAACCAGTCCAAAGCTTCCCAGCCAGCAGTAGGACAAGAAGGGTGTCACAGAGTGGGGGCTTCACACAAGATAGGGAGAATCAACACAGTTTCTTGTGCCACCATACCCAGTTTCAAATCAGACTGCATTAAAGATTGTTAATCTCTGCTCCTACTGAACTTGAAGGCAATGTGAGAGTTCTTCGTTGCAGAGATAGTGATGAATATCCTCAGCATTACTCAGCGATTTGAAGCAAGCATGCTTTGATAGATCATTCTTCAGCACAAGCATTCCACCCCACCCACACAAATGGCCTTTCCATCTAGATACTGTATTGCCACATACCACCAGCTCTAAACCACAGCTGTTAACTCCAACTCATCTTCGCCTGGCAGGTAGAAAAACAACCAAGCACAACCAAAGTAAAAACCACTTTCAAAGAATCACAGATTCACCAAATGGACAAGGTGGGGAAGGACCATTGTTGGGATCACCTAGTCCAACCTCGCTGTTCAAAAAGGGTCCCCTTAGAGAATGTTACTTAGGACACTGTCCAGATAGATGTCCATCTCTGGTGAGGGAGACTCCACCACCTCCCTGGACAACCTTTCTAGCACTTAGCCATCATCACAGTCAAGTTTTTCCTTCTCATGTTCAGGAAGGGCTTCATTTGTTCCAGTTCCTGCTTGTTGCCTCTCATCCTATTTCTTGACACCCTCCTTCAAACACTGATACACATTGATAAAAAACCTCTCACAGTCTTCTTCAGCCTGAACAGACCCAGCTCTCCCTCAGCCTCCCTCATAACAGAGGTGTTCCAGACCCCACAACATCTCCATAGCCCTCCTGAGGATTCTCTCCAGGACTCTCTTGTACAGAGGGGCCCAGAAGTGGACACAGCACTCCAGATGAGGCCTCTCCAGGACTGAGAAGAGGGGCACAATTACCTCCCTCAATTTCCTTCTTCTCACTTTTCAGTGCACCAAGACAGATTTATTTTTTCTTTTTTTTTTTTGCTACTATAAGAAAAAAGCTTGGCACATGCCATGGGACACAGAAAAGCTTTGCATGGTCGGGATGAGACTAAAGATTAACCAGATGTGTCTTCCCATTTCCATCCACGGCATGACTTCCAACAATTTAGCTGTCACTTAAAGTAACACCTTCCATCTAGCAGTTGCCATGAAAATACCAAGAAAATATGATTTGAATGTAATTGACGAAGACAGACAATTCTCTTTATTTCTGAAAGGGTTTGGCTCCAAAGGATAAAAAGCTGAAGAGCCATGCTCACCCTGCTGCCCACAGTGCCTGACCATCCAGTCTCCCTTGGTCTCCCCTTGCCCTTGTCATCAGCCATGTCTTGCATCTTGGACTTTTCATTTTCATGGAATGATATAAAAAAGCAAACACTGGAATAGGAGCATTGGAAACAAAACCAAAACAAAAGAAAAACAACAACAAAAAAAACCACCCCACAACTTGGGAGTGGGAAAGAGAGGTGAAAAAGTATAGGGTTTTGTCAGATACAGATTTTGATGGTAGTTGAATTCTATGTTCTTTTTGCGTTCTTTTCAGAAATTATTTAGCGCTCAAAAGGGAAAAGCACTACCAAATCTCACATTTTAAATAACTTCTCACTCTGCAACAGGAAAAAAAGAATGCAAATATAAGTAATTTTCATTTCAGGGGTCTACTTTACAGATAAAAATAGGAGACACATCAACATCACTTCTGGTTTGGCAAATATTGAATATTGTATGTGTTCTCTGAATTTTGTGCTGTGCCTTCCTGTGACTGGAGACTGTTTCATGGAGTTGTTTAGCTTTAGAGAGGAAAGCTTTAAGAGTTTCTTTAATCTTATCCCTTGCTGAGCAGAATACTCTTATAGTATAAACCATTAAAACTATATTATAAAAACTGAGTCTTTAAAAGAAAATTTCTGAAAACTAGTAAATGTATTTATTTTAAGCAGGTGAAGCCCCCAGAGTCAGACACAGCTGTTTCCTATCTCAGGCTATGCTGCACATGGTATGAAAACAAACTTGGAAAACCTGCCATCCATCCTGCTCAGCCTGCCACGAAGGACAGGTTGATTTGTTCTCAGTTCTAGTCTACAGAAAACCCTCCAGAAGCAGAAATACTGCTATACAACAGTGTAACGTTACACAACTGTACCATCTTCAGGCTTTACATGAACCATGCTTTATATATATATATATATATATATATATACACACATACAATTCTCAGGCCACTGGAAAATGTTAGAAACATTGCTGAAGTACAGTGCTGTGGTTAAGGAATGGTTCTCCCCAGTTTAATGTTCCAACTGAGACTCTCCAAACCACGCTCCACTCGTTCTCTGCCTGCCCCCTCCTGTCTGAGGACTTGCCCACTAGAAACTGGAGTGGCATTTACCCTTGAAGAATTTCCTGTGGTGGTCATTCTTCCTCTCAACTCACACACCCGTGTTGCTAGGGCAGAGGTGGGTTTTCCATCCCATTTCCTCCTGTCCTCCATGTGGCCATGCAGGCAAAACCCCTGGGTACCTTGTGGTGTGAACTCCCTCTATCAAGCAGGGGTGCTTGCTCCCAGAAGCAGAGACTCTGGTCTGTACTGGTGGGAGATGGGACATTTCCTCTCTAACTTGCTTGAGTCTTTCCAGTCTGTCCACAGTTTTTCCACAGCTGAGACACAAGTTGTTAGGGAGGCAATGAGATTATTTTCATATTGCTGGAGTCAGGCAGTCACCTGAAGCACTATTTGTTCTCCTTTCATTGACATCAAAGCCAGTGAGTTGACACACAACAATGGCAGGCTCCATACAAATTTCAACCATGTGGATTGTGTCCTCTGGACCTCATCTGGATTTACAGGAGACTCTTTTAATTTGGATCCTTATAGATTACCTCCAGCACAGCTGATTGTCTCAGGTATCGGGTACCTTCCTCCGTGGCATTCCACCTGCCTGTGTGCACCCTCACACTTGGCTGGAGTGGATTCCAGAAACTCAGTTTCTGCCCTCTTCCCAATCCCCTCATCCATGCCCACATCCCAGGGATCCCAGGTGCTTGGCTTCCATACCATGGACTGTGATTTTCCAGCATTGGAGCAGCCAGGTCACCAGGGGTTCACCAGGCTGGCAGGTGAAATCTTAATCTCACACCTCAGTCTAGGACAGGGATCAGGTGATTATCTCTGTGAGGGCCCTCCTTCCTCTTCATCCCTCACTATGCCAACTGATTTGGTCTTGGATTTCTCTTTCTGTACAGGACCAACTACTACAGGCTGTTCCTCTGCTTCAGCTCAGTCCGAGTGGCCACTGAGGTGCCTGTGGGTCTGATTTCCTCCTCCTCCTCCTCCTCCCCCTGAGGGTGCTGTCCCAGTATTGAATGGTGTCCATGAAGAGTAGCCAGGACCCAGCACCCTGCAATAAGTTGCTCCTCCTCTGGAGCTGCCACAGCATTCTCCTTGAAAATATTCTGTCACTTTACCAGGGTCCCATTGTTGTTTAAAAGGGTGAACTTCCAAACCATCAGAGAAGAGAATTTCCCCAAATACCGGCCCATTTTTCTCCCATATTCCATGGCATTCACGACTGTCCACCCTTGGGACAGATCTTTGATTGACCTTCCCAGAAATCTCTCTCCTGACTCTAAGCAGGTGTGGGGTACACCGAGAAGTCATAGCAGACATAGCAACAAGAAAATGCTTCCCTTAGCATCCAAGGGAAATACAAAATTCTCAATAACTGTTTTAACAGGCCTGAAGGAAGAAAAAGGAGTGAGAAACTGGGGAAAATCATCCTCCTCTGTTCCCCTCCCAGTCTGTAAAATCAACCCAGTCCTGGCAGAACCAGGACATATAGTCCACCGTGCTCAGAACAGCAGCCTTTGACTTCAGGGATGCAACTCTGTATGAGTCATACATTTGGCAAAAACTCAGTTTAATCTTATATTTATGCTAGTATGTGGAGCAAGAGAAAACACTGATAAGTTACTAAATGCCCTTTACAGTACCTTATTCAATACCATTTTTTTCAGGCAATCTTTTCAGCCAAGACTCAGGCTGCCACCATACTTAAGCTAAACCAGAAAAAGTTCATTTCTACTGCCTGCCAAGATTCAAGAAGCCATTTGGCTCAGCAATTGATAATGTAAAACAATGAGAAAGGAGAAAATTCACGCTAAAAACATAATATGATGGTGTAGCTTCAATTCAGAATGAAGAATATGCTGGGAGGGAAACGAATGAAATGGCATCAATTAAGTTATGGGGGTCAATTAATTTTTATTATATTAAATTCTATTAAGACACCTAACAACCAAAGATAAGAGGCTGAAAGAAATAACACTCAGAGCTATTACACTGCCAGATGGTTTTCCTAGTAACAAGGGTTTTCAGGAGGCCAGAACTCTTATTTTCCTGGCTATAGTTCTGCTGGTGGCCACTATTTTTAAATAACATGCTCTCAGTTAAATTACAACTGCTAGCATGTACAATCCTATCCTGTTACTTAATGCAGAGCTACATTTTACACAATAATGGATATTTTAATTCTTTCTGGACACCTATTTCCGTACCTTGAGCACATGCAAATGCAAGGTATTATCTCAAATCAACCAAAATATTCAATTTGACTCCCAGATTATCTGCCTTTGAAGGTGACTTACGTCAAAAATATTTTTCATTAAATGCATTGCCATATTTTCCATACCGAGTATTTTGTACTACACAGCAGCAGCATATGCTGCTGTTTTAACACCATACAGGTACCAGGTCAAAAATGAAATATATCCAGCATAACGCTGCCCTAGACAGAGATATTTTACATAATGATATTCTGAACCACATCCAGAGCAAGCACACAGCCCTGACTGTACAGAGATGTAAAAACACACTCGGACACATAAAAACAGAAAAAATGTGGCATGCTGAACAAGCTTAAAAGCAAATACTTTTCTACTAAAAAGCAAGTTGCTTGGTTCAGCTTATGCTCAGAGTATGATTAGACCCCCACTGTAAAACAATTACCAAGACACTCTTATGTATTTGATGTCTGAAAGTGAAACAATCTCCTGCAGACTCCAGCTCTTACATGTGCTGGCCAGTGTATTTTAGTGCTGATTTTCTATGAATAAACATATGCTAAGAGTGGCTGAAACACACTGCTGGTTTTAAACATGCCTAATGCAGTATTAGAGGCTTGTTTCCAAAGCTGTCTGCCTTGTTTATCTCCTTACCCCTCTGTCTGATAAAGGACACCACTGACAGCAACTCCAAACAGCTGCCTTGTACAGCTATAGGACACAGATTCTTCTAGCAGGAAATAGCCTCCCCTCAAAAACCCAAACCAAATGGTTCTAAGCAACAGAAAACAGTTGTACTTTACTGCTGTGAATCACTTATAACTGCATCAATTAAATGTTACCATGTATGTTAGTGTACCACACTTTGTGAGCTACAAAGCCAGAGCCTCACACTCAGGATGCTCTGCCTGGAGGCCCAGGGGTCTTTTTTTTCCAGCTGCCACTTGCAAGACCCTCTCACGTAACTGTAGCATATATACCAGAAAATGAGATGTCTCCTTCACCAGAAAAATGTTAAACCAAAATGTTGCAATATAGTTTTCAAAATTACCATAGCATGTGCCAAATTGTATTTGATATATATGCACTTAGTGCAGCTATTAACACAGCATCAGAAACAACACTATTTAAAGGACAGTTTGGGCACTGCATTTCATTTAGGAGATGAAAATTGAATAACAAAAGAAAATTTTCATAACTGTTTTTTTGAAAAAACACGGTAGAGAAGGGTTCAATTTTACACTCACATTTTACACTCATTCAGGATAAAAGCAGCTATTAAAAGTGTAACAGGTTAATTAGCTATTAGGAGTTATTTTAACAATTTCTCCAAAATCCTTATTTAAATAAGTTTTTTGTCATCTCTCAGCTCTGCTTTAATAGATTATTATGTATTAATGGCAGAAAGGATTCACAGTGGCCCTAACTCCAGGTGATGTGGACACAGTCTTGTTTTGGTCAGAAGGAAAATGACATTGCAGACAGTAAATTGTATATCCTAAGTGAACACTAACAGGCTTTGCCGGGGGATACAGGAGTGGCCGCAGGTCAAAATATCAATTAATTAACCATGCTGTTCAGAAAAGTTTATGGAGCTCTTGCCCTCACAATGTCTGCCTGGAACCAGGGGCTGCTTGTGCCTCTCCTTTGTGCTGGGCCGTGTAGAGGAGAAAACACAATGTTTCACACCTTCCCCCTGTAATACTCGCCCTAAATATAGGTGGTAGTTTACTTGTCCTACAGCATTTGGTGTAAAATTTCTCCAGCAGAACTCAAGTGTGCAATCAATTTCCACTATCTTCTGTACTTTTCAGAGAAGATGCCAAATCCAAGGGGATTGTTTAAGTAAGGGACTCCTGTAGGGTCAGTGTGGACACACAGGGGAGTCACCCACTCTGAGATCCCCCAAACCAGAGTGATCCACTCTGTTCCAGAAGCCTTTCTCCTGCTCCTTTCCAGAGTCAGGACCCTGGCCCTGATCATACTTCCCTTTCAGTTAAGATTGCCCAGAAAGGCCATCATGGAGCACAGAAGGAACAACAATTTATTACTGGAAAAGCACAGGATCAGGCCTCCGAGAATGATTTCCTACCCTGGTTCCTTTACAGCCAGAGCAGCCAATCAAGACAACAATTTCTGCAAGTTTTGCTTCAAAGGCCTAATCTCGGAGATTTCTCAACTAGAACAAAGTGCTAAATATTTAATGTAAGCAAAAACTAAAAGTAAAACAGGTTTTCTGAACCTCTATTACATTTAAACCAGAACAAGAGTGAGACAGCTGACAAAGCAGCAGTTAATTCCCAGCTATATCTAGACCAGAATACTCAGCCTAATTTACACAGGCAGCTAGTCACAGTTCACATAATCACACACAGCAGAATATGACAGGGGAATTAAAGGACCAGGAAAGCATGTCTGAACTATGAGCTATTCTAAATATATTAAATGCAGACATTTAATTCAGAAAAAAGCTAACCCGATCAATTATTATTTTCAGCAAAAAATTACTTCAAGCAAGATACACAAAACGAATGGACAGAGAAGCTTTTACTACTGTTCTTTAAATAAAGGAAATAACCAATTTAAAACTTAAGTTCTCACATGCTACAAAGATGCTCTAGAAGAGATACCCAAGATTTTATAATAAATTCTGATATAGCAATTGATCAGCAAGTAAGGAATTCATCTTGTTTCTATGTCAGTCTTTTCCCCACGCTCTTCCAGCAAACAGCATTAGCAGTACTCAGAATTTCAATTCCCTAGGCATTTGCATCCCAATAGCTATTTCCAGAAACAGGTGAGAAGATAAGACTTGGGCTTTCATTCAGATGCAGGGCAAAACTTGTCCTTGCAGAGTTAGTGTTGCAGCAGTACTATAATAACAGATATGCAGCCACCCAGTAAAAAAGTATGTTTTTATCAAAATTCTGGGCTAATTACTGCTCTCTAAATGCTTCATCTGGAAAACAACATATTCAGAGCTGTATCTGATGAAAACGTAACTTTTTGCAAACACCTCATTTTACTGTATCACATTCAAAATTTGTCACCTTTAAGACTGGAAACAAATTCATTTCTATGTCCCACCACTGGCCCTCTTTTTCCCATTACTTTCACCTTATTTATCACCTTTATTTGTGGTGTCATGCCAGGCATTTTAAGAGCAAGAAATAATCTCTCCAAACCTGTGAGTGATAAAACATGCTCCAGGGCGTTCAAAATGAGAAATCATCATGAGCAACCATGATCCAGAATTTCAGAGGCAAAGGGGGAAGGGTGGACTGGGGGATGACAGCCACAAAAGAGCACACATGTACCAATAAAATGAAGCTGGATTATGGCAGTTGTTCTGTAACATTTTCTAATGTTTCTTTTATTTTGAGGCTTTGGCAAGATTTGAGTGGAGGCCAATTCAGAACTCTTTCTAGACTGGGGTTCCTGAAGCTACACAAGAGTGACAGAAGGAAAAGTCAGGTCTCATTTTTTCAGCTTAAACTCCTTAGTCTTTATAGCTCTTCCCTGAAGGCCAGCATGATCAGCAAACTCTAGACTCCTTTCTTCCCTCATTCCAGACGTTTCAATGGCTCTATTAAAAAAATCATCATTAGAAAACAGAGTCTAAAAAGGCATCAAAGCTTTTTTGAAGACTATCTAGAAAGGACAGATACAGAAGTCACTCCAGTTTCCTAGATACCAGTACAAGAACAGCCTGGAAATTCTGCCTGGAATGCTTCCCCCCCCCAGGCAGGTGACACAGTGCAAGCAGAGTGGGGCACAGCTAGTTCCTGAAAGCCATGGGCAGCAGGAGCAGAGCAGGACACCAGCACTTCCTCACATAAGTGGATCCATCCGTGGAAAGAGAATGCTAATGACCTGCTAATGAAATCATGAGAAGTGAAAAATCCCACACGTAAAACACTGTCAAATTGTTGGGGACAGAGGCGAGGAGGAGGGAGCCTCCAGCCACACGACAGCAGACTCTGTTCTCCAGAGCTGTAATTGCTAAGGAAAGGAAGAGCTGCCTAAAGTTTATCAACAAAGATTTGGCCAGCCATGATTCCTCCCAGTGAGGACAATGGAGCATTGGAAGAGGTTGACTGGCAATGCTGCAGAGAGCCCACCTTATTTTTTTTTTTTTTAAACTGCTTAGGCAAATGTTTGTCTGGAATTATGCTGCCTTGAGGCAACAGTGCAAGAGACGTGAGGCTGCCTCCAGCTCCAACTCACAGGAATCTATGAGCAAAGCTTCAACAGGTGGGGCATTGTTCTCCATCTACCTGCCAAATCAGTAGGTCTGGAATTATCAAAGATCAAGTTTTAATAGACCCACCACGTAAAAAAAGAGGACTACAGTTCACGTCAGGAATAACAAAAATTATTGTCAGTGGAATTTCCTACTGGAAGGGGCTTGCTCACCACAGTCCTGAGCCCTGGGAATGACCTAAGGACAACAGTGAACTTAAGCACAGGTGGGAAGACAGAGAAGTCTACTATGAACTCTGGAATGTATTACTGTGCTATTAGAGGCACAAACATGGGCTCAAAAACATTTTTGACAAAAAGCTGGGAAACTTGTTTCACAGTCTGTGCATTTTCAAGTCGGGAAACATTCCATGACTCTCAGTTTCGTTAAGAATGTAGGAAATAACTGTCTACAAAACTGCCAGCAAACAAGTAAACATTATAGTTTGTCTTCAGTGGATGTTCTTATGTACTTTTCCATGCTTTGAGGTTTCTAGGAAGCCAAATGACATTCTTCCATCACTTCAGATAACTTAATTTGAAACAAAGTTCTTGTAGATAGAACCAATGAAAGCTTCTGCATTTTTGGACCAATTTAAACCTCCTCTCTTCCATCTTACCCCTTTCTCATCCCATTAGCTAAACAATCTGCAGAGACCATGAAACACAGCCCAAAACTTCAGGTCAGATGAACTGCTCTCAGAGATGTAGTCTTTGTTTCAAAACTGCCCTCCCTCCTGACACCTCTGAAGGAACAGGGGAAGGAACCAAGTGTGGGAACAGCATATATTCAAGTTACCCACAGAAGCAATGAGAGAGAAAAGTCACTTACTAGAACAAGTGGCTTATGAAATGGAAGGCAACTCTTTAAATGTTCTTTACATGGAATAGGCAAAATACACTAACAGCAATCTGTAAGATTTTGAAAGCCTATTACCACTCTACACATGGGCAACTGTTATTCTTAGTTATGAATTTCTTACTCTCCTACTTACAACAGCCAACCTGAACACCCAATGTTATTATTCAGTAGAACATAAAAGAACCACCAAAAGAATTGCAAGAACTGCCTCATGAAGTAAAAGCAGATAATAAATTACACAGAATGTGGTTAGAGAGATTAAATTAAAGACAAGAAAGTTATCAGTAAATATACACAGAACACAGCTGCGAAGGAGATAAAGAAAAGGCTGATGGAAAATTAATACCAAGATTTAAATGGTTAGAAACTGCTCTGCAATCAAACTATTTATGGATTATACATACAATAGATGACAAAGTTCACCTAGTAGAATATAAATAGAGAGTTACCAGGGCAATGAAAATACAGCTAGAAAAAAGCTAAAGTAATCAAGGTAATGGATCATTAAGTAATGTACATATACCCCAAACAAGAAAAGAACCACAAAAAAAAGCCTCAAATATCTTGTTTCCTTTTCATTTACAGCATGCTTTCTTGCAGAAATCACCTCATCACTATTAAAAATCCCTCTGAAAGTGCAGAATAAACTTCTTTGGAATTTGGCAGCATATTTGCTCAGCCATACTTAAATGTAACAAAATTATTTTAGAGAATTACTCTTAACACTAATTAAAAAGAGAAGCTCAAAATTTTTAGCAGAATTCACATAGCTTCACAACTAAAGCACATCCTTAAGCTCTTCAGACTTCAGTATTTTGTGTTCTGAGTATTGCTGACCAAAGAGGAAGGGAAGTCCTGCAGCCTCTCAGAGAAGAGAACATCCCTGAACAAAACAGAAAAGATCCCAAAGGACTCTGAATGTTCCCATGCTTCCCAAAGATGGCCTGGTCTTGTCAGGTTAATGATCAATACATTGTTGTAAAACCAGGAAAATCACACTTCAGGCCCGAACAGAGTAAATGCCTATAATTTAAGGAGTGAGGAGAACAACCTCCTGCCTCCATGGCTCCCCTATTTCTAACAGGAGGTGTTTCATGCTCTGGAATGTCAGCCAGCCATTGGAACATTTGTCACTTGCTCGAACCGATGAACGTGTTTTCATCCACCACTAAGTGGAGCTGTTACCCTGGGAAAAAGAGTTTCTCCATTTCTTCCAGAATTAAAAAAAAAAAAAAGGTGGGAGGAGAAAGAGGTGATAGAAAGCAACCAGTTCTATAGTTTCTTCAGCTATCAGTAATTTTTGCGGTAAAACTATTAAATTTATTATTCTGAGGATACTATTTCTATATCCTCCAATCAAAGAATAAACATCTACCTACCAGTGACCATTTGGCAGTTCTTGTGAGATGAACTAACAGCACAGCAGAGGTTGTAAAGAAGTTCCCACGTAACAGAAGATTGCTCTGCACAGCTCAGCGAAGGTGAGAGGCAGAGAGCAAAACAGCAAGGCAGCTCATGGTCTGCTGCCCCCTTTACATGGAATACACTGACATGTAAAGAAAGCAGGACACAAACTCAGCCTACATGCCCCATATAAAATCCCGAGGAAAAAAAGTTATCTGCAGTGTCACAGGAAATCCAGCTACACCCAGAGGGGCTGGCTGAGAAATACACTCACATTGTTTTATCCAGAGCTACTTGTATGGTGACAATTGGAGATTGAGACTTCCCTGATTAAAATAAACTATGTGAGAAAGAAAAGGAAACTCCAGGAAACTGCAACTAAACTGTGATTTGTGTTGACAAGCGCTGTAAGTGAAAATAGAAACTTGACATTTAAAACAAAAGTATAAATAAAGCGTTTTGCTTTCAGCCCTTTTAAATGTTCCGTTACTGGTGATAAGAATAAATCTTAGCTTTAGACATCTAATCTAATATTGTCAAGAAAAAGAAGCATTTTTAGGTTAGAAAAAACATATAATGCAAAATCCATTGCCTCCCCACACTTCAGTGCTATGTGGTACTACTTAGGAGAAGAGCAATTTCTTTTTTGTTTAAAAAACAATGTAAAAATTAAATCATGTTACCGAGAAACAGTCCATAATGAAACTATATTAACGAGCAATAAACACTGTCTTGATACCACAATCCTTTAAAATGTATTTGAAGACAAAGTTTATTTTCCAAGAAAACCCCAGGTAAAGCAGCTTCCCCTTTTTTCAGCCCAGGCAGCCCCAGAGCAGAAGCTGCTGCCCAGTACAGAGAAGGGAAAGGAAAAAAGTACTTCACGAAGTACTTGCTCTACGCAGTGTCAAGCAGTGCAGTTTGGCAAAGCCTGTTGTTTGTACAGCCTTCAGGAATTCAGCTCTCTGAGGAGTTCTGGGAGCTCCTGGCTTGGAGGAGTCAGAGCCTCACAGGAGCAGCTTTTGAGTTTTCAGTCGGTGTGCAGGACATGCAGAGGGATCCCAGGGAGCAGCTCTTGACTCACACTCCTCCCTGCCTGACCATGGCTGGTCCCACCTTTTCCTCCTGTCCCAAATTGCTCATCCATCAAGGGTGGGCAATGAGCTCTGCTCTCCCCTAGAGAGTGGAACTCAACCCCAGAAGAGCGTGCTGCCATTTGGGACGTACAAATGTCATAACCTGGCTCTGACTTGTTCACTGCCCTGCTCATACACAAATAATGTGTCACAGCCCATAAAACAGTGACTCATGACCCAGCTCCACCTTGTTCACTCATTGCTCACAGCAAACTAATGCAAGGCAGACTGATGCTTACAGGGAAGGAATTTAAGCAGGTGAAGTATAGGACTCCCCTCTCCTGTATTTCAGTTGTAACATAACAAGAGGTATTTCAATAAGCCTTCATTCCTACAGAGTTAGGATTTACAGTGGTTCAGTTGCTCAAATTTTATACAGGACTTTTTCAGCATCTGGACATGTTTAAATATTTTTAAATTATTAAGTCTTATATGTTTAAAAAAAACCATAACAACATTCCAGCTTACGTTCTCTATGACAAACATCCACTCCTTGTCTTCAAACTCTTCAGCGTGGGGATCCTAGAAAAACAAACCAGAGAATTTGAGTCTAAAAATAATCCAGAATTCAAGAGACTGCAACACAGCCAAGATTTCCATATACTCTGAATTATTTTTACCCACAGAAGATGCCAGAGGGAAATACTTCAGCTAGGATATAGGCTTTATTGGATGTCCACTATATGATGAACAAGTTGGGGTAAAACTGCCAATGAGGATTTAACAGAGACTCCTACAGATACAAACATGATGTTGGTGCTGATGAAGGCCTGTAATTCTGTTATCTTTCATTCAATGGGGAAAAAAAAAATCTCTAATTCTCAAGTTCCACCTCCCAGATCAACACAACAAATCCCAATCTTGCAAATAACAGTGGAGGGAGCCACTTGCTTCCACCTGGAGTGAAAAGATGCACACCCCAACCTCCCTAGGCCCAGACTATGAGCACAAGCAGAGATCCAAATTCTCAGCTTCAGCACAGCACCTCCTTCCACTGCAGATTTCTTAAATACTTATCCTGAGTTCACAACATTTCTATCGTATCACATGTGAGGATCAGAAAACATTTTCACTAACAGGAAGAAAAATAACAATGAAGTTCATTTACTTGGCGCCTTTTTTTTCTTTATTTAATGAGCTTTCTGTCTGCTAGAGTGGTCTGTATTGTTGTTGTCTGGAAGTGAAATAACAGTGGAGAAGACACTTAAGTCATTCCTCTCCAGCCTCTATCAAGGATCCTACTTTAAACAAAATACTTTTTAAATAATTCATCATCCAGTCCAAGTTCTGAACAACTGCAGCAAAACTTCTACTCCTCTTGCAAAATAGATTCTCACACTAAGAGAATGTGTCTTGAGTCCTTCTGTTGACATGAAGCCTGCTTTTGCTATACCTCAAGTCTATCCTATGATTTCTAATTACAGGAAAACACTCAATTACTCCTCTGCCCCTGATGTTTGCACACTATAGGTGTTTGGAGTCACTTCCATATCATCAGTATTTCCCAGCGTCATATAGGAGACCCCGCAGCATCTCTGTTTTCTTGCTACTATTTGGCAACTGGTCCTGACACTACAGCAAGCATGGCAATTCCATCTTCCTGCTCTAAATTAACAAAATGCATCAAGATATTTTGCTCCTACCTTATATCCCTTAGTACCATCTTCCTTTTCTTTCCAGAATGCTACAAGCCTCACATTTAATTGTCTTAACTCACCTTATTTTAGTCTTTGCTTTAACCCTTGTTTCAGTTTTGCTTCGGAGTCAGACAGTGGGGAAAGATGCTGTACTATTTTTTAACTAGTTCTCTTTGAATACACAAAATATTTTGGAGAGTAATGAGCATATAGCGCCAATAACCAGAGAAAATAATTTTATGGGTTTTTTTTTTGTTTTGTTGGGTTGGGTTGGGTTGTGTTGTGGGTTTTTTTGGGTTTGGTTTTTTTTTTGGTGGGTTTTTTTTTGTTTGTTTTGGTTTTGGTTTTTTTTTGTTTGTTTTTGTTTTTTGGTTTTTTTTTCCGCCAGCACAAAAAAACAACTTGGGAAGTGTGCTCTTAAATAAACCTCCTCTTTGGATGAACTACAATAACACTTCCAGAAGGATATTGTCCCATCTCCTCCTGTGCATCCTTCCTCCAAAACCCAGCCAAGTGAGTTCCCTGCACAGCCCCCCTGTAAAACATTTTCAGTGAAAGAATATAAGATGTTGCTAAAAACTTAGGTAAAAACTGATGATTAATTTTTCTATAGGAATAAATCTTTTAAGAGGTTTTTTTTTTTTAATTAAAAAAAAAAGAACAATTTAAATAATGCAAATGAGTATCAAAACATGTTGTACTGGTAACCTTGAGGACAGAAAGGCAAGTAGATACATACAAAATTATACTGAGGAATTTCCATGTTCCAATTAATGTCTTGTAAATATCAGATTATGTAATTATATCTCCATCGCATTAATCAGGTTTGTGGAATTCTGCATTATGTAAATAAAGTACATGATACCTGAGGGTTTGGTGCATACTATATAAATTCTAAAGATGTAACTTTCTGTAACCCAGCTATTAAATACTTAAAATTTTTAAGAGTTAACCTGGGGCAATTACCTTTCTGTTTAATTACTTCCTTTGATACAGCATGAAATGACATAATGAGATTTAATGGAATCATTAACCACTTTATGTTTTAATAAGCTACTCCATAATAAGTGACTCAACTCTTAAATATTTCATCCTGCTCAATTTTTTTCCCCTAGCTCCCCCAAAAGCTATTAGGACAAGCTTGCAGGCTGACCTAAAACTGTTTCCAAAGGCAGGGTCCAATATTTTATCCCATGTAACAAACAAAACATTCCTTGTTTTGTTTCTGCAAGGCAGTAATCTATAAAGCCAAACCAAGCTCTCTGTCAGTGGCAATAAAACCCACACCTCTGAGGGCTACAGAACCAGGTGCTCTGCTGAGTACTTCTGATCATCTGACAAAATAACACAGTGTAATGCAAAGACTCCTTAATGTTCAACATTTTAGCACACACTTGAAAGCAAGTTGTGAATGCTTTAGGAAAATAAATGCAGTGTATTGCCCCAAAACAGCCCTTTAAAGCTTCAAGGACTCCTCTAATGAACACCTTTACCAAATGTTCAGAGAGTATTAAATATGCTGATATATGAACACTTTACATATGCATAGGATATTTCAGATTTAAAGGTGAATCCAGATTTTTTTTTTTAAAGCCCTGTTTCCTGTTAGTTTTAAAATGTCTCCAGGAAGAGAAAACTAAATAATTTTATATATGTAAGCCTCAGCATTTCCTCACAACAGACACATTAATGGCTTCACTCTTCCACTAAAATGCTTTTATCAGAAGCCCAAGGAGCAGCATAGAGACTCTTATTTCTAATTAACTTACAACTTTGTTACATGGTCACGCAGATGCTTGTATGATTATAGTTATAACACAGTTTCTTGTATGATTATAGTTATAACATGGCTTCTATTGCAAACAACATGTTACATTTTGGGCTAACATTTCCTCATGTGGTTTCCATAACAGGTGTTGTTTCTATAAATCTGGCTAATCTTTCATCTTATTTTGAATTTGAAGAGAATAAATACCAGTAAAAAAAACCCCACACCACCACATACTTCCCTCACTGGCTAATCCATATTTATTCCCCACATAAAACTCTTGTGATGTATCTAGAAAAATATTATTTGAGGACTATACAGGAGACTGTGCTTTAGGAAAAAAAAATGCTACTCCAAAGAACAGCTCCAGGAGTAATGGTTACAGCAGTCTCTGGAATGCTCCAGTAGTGTAGGAAAGCACTCTCTGGTAACAGGGCAGAAACCTCACCTCACCTGCAAGGAGATACAAGCTGGGAATACTTAAAGTCAGGAGTTATAAACAGACTTTATTCCCATTTCCTAAACGCAAATGATAATGAAAATTACCTAAGAAGATAAGGAACAAATTGCCTCACATCTCGCTGTAACACGAGGGGAGTTGGCAAGAGATTTTTTTTTTTTTATACTGCATATTTGCTTCATCAGTATACCACAGATGCTGAACTACACTCTATCCAGCATTCACTATGGTTTCACCATGAATTGAAAACTGTAAGCATTAGGGCAAATGGATTGAATGGAGCTTGTTGCTCCTCCTCATTTTACTATGTTAAAGAAAAAAAAAAATCATTTTGAATATCAAGACATGGGTCCCATTTTCCTGTCTCAAACTGATGTTCCCTTTCAGCATATTCAACTGTTTTAGAGCCTTTTGTCTCTATCCTTTTTTCCTCTCTTTTTTGTCTAATAAGATGACCTTGGAGTGCCAAAAGTAACACTCATGTAAGAAGCAAATAGTAGGGAACTGAGCAAGAGACTGGACATCAGCTTTTCTTTGCAATCCCAGCCCTTAGCTCCTTACTGTGACACTATTCTGCCCATCCACATGCCAACTACCCTAAAAGTCAACTCTTCTGGGCTTAGGAGGAGCAAAGGATATGTCAGATGTATTTTTCTGTTCTCTGTTGATCAGTGCATCATGAACCCATTCTTGTCAAGGACTAGATCCTTTCTGCAGAGTACAAGGTGGTTTCAGACGACAGAAGAAAGTTAAACCTTCTCCAATAGTTCAGGTTATATTCAGTTGTTGTTGTTGTTTTTTTTTTTATTTCTTGCAATAGGAACAAAGGACATATCAAGCTACTGCTGCATTTCCTAATCAGCAGCCAGAGTGTGTAGGGAAGATCTTCAGACTGTTAGTCCCTTCCTTCCCCGTGTGCCACCTCCCTAAGCATTTCTGGTTTTTGAAGCTTGTCTTTCAATTAGATCACTTCATACCAGCCTTAATCTTCAGCCTTTCTTCTTGGGGAATAGCTACTTAAGGACTGTCACAGTGAATCACATCAAACGCTGACAGGGTGTGTGATCTCCCTTTACCAATGACCTGCAGCAGATGCTCTGGCTCCTCCAGCATCTGTCCTCAGCTTTTGTACTTGCCTGCTTGAAACTACACGAGACTCAAGATTTGACCCAATTCTTATTGCTTTCAATGCGGGTTACAGAGGTCTGATTAGTCTAGAAAATCATATACAACTGTGATCAGCTTTAATTGGAGCTGCCAGAGAACAGGGATCTCTGAGGAGACCAGCAGAAACATCCCTGTGTATCACCATACCAAGCTCACACTTTCCTGTAAGGCCTCTGGGCTAGAAAGGTGATAAGCACTGAATGTCCTTCTGTTTCTTTTTTTTTTTTTAATTTTTATTTTTTAAAAAACTTAGTTCCCCACTAATCCTTTAAGTTTTTAACCATTTAACTTTTTGATGTCCAAATGTGCTTACTTCCCAAGATTATGATTTTTATATCTGACACACAACACCTTGCATATGGAACTGGATTTTGCTCCTATGGAGTATTCTCCATCCTATCTGGTCAAGACCCTGGTCCCTCCTGAACTGAAACAACTATGTCCTGAACCTGAACTCAGTCTTTGCTTATGAGAAATGGCTCGATTTGGCCTCTTTTTTTTCCTCCCCTGAGATAACACATTGGCTTTGGTGCAGTGCTCCTGCTACAGCATGGCCAGTTATTATTCTATAAAATCAAAGCATGATTCACTTGGACTTCCAAGAAAAATGATAGGGATTTTTTCTGAGTAATATGTGGGGACAGGAACTACTACTTTCAACTACAAAAGTATGCCTTGATCATCTATTTCATTCTTATTTTACTCATAAATATTTTTTGTGTGTTTAGAAAGCCATGCCTTTAAAAATGTCTTTTTTTTTCAAACCTTGGAATTAAGAGTCAGTAATGGTCCCTGTTGTTGCAATGGTACATGGGTGTGATAAAACATGTACATTACTGACCAAACAAGTGTTCTGTGCAATCCAATGAAGCAAAGTCCATGCTTACTCCTAAAGAACAAACATTTTCGCTCAGGAAGTCACTTTGCTTTTAAGCTAGAAAATAATGACTGCAATTTAAATCCTCATAGTACAATTGATGTTCATTTAGCTTTACTAAAAGCATTGGGCTTGCTTGGCAGTGAAAATTTCTGCTTTAAAATCTCTCTCAGCTGATAAAGGTCTGTGTATATAAACCCACAGAAAAGTATACAAGCTTTCATATGTGGTAGTTTAACTTTGCTAATGCAAGGACTCCAAAAAAATAACTTCTGGAGCACAATCATGGTAACAAAAAAAACAAGTGGTAATTCAGTTCTGGCTTTTCTGGCCTTTGTGAATCTTTTCATGAAAGCACTACAAATTATGGATTTAAAATGCACAGCAGGCTTATTGTTTCATGGTGTCTCTTTCTCCCGGGTTTGGTTGAAAAACCCAAGGCATAACTAAACATCAGTGTAGAGCTCAGCAAAGGAAGAAGTTAAACTTTCAGAACAGATGGAACTTTTTATGTAATTAGCATTTCAGTGGCTGTATGGGCAGGAGCTACAGCTAGTCAAGGGAAACTGAATCAATATATCCATATGATGCTTTTTCCTACATGACTCCAGGGCAGTATGAAATTTTACCAGCAGCCCGGAATTAATTGAAACAAACAAACACAAAAGCTTACATTTACTTGAAAATAAAGTTTTCTAAACAAAGGTTCTAATCTCTTCTGTACTTTGCTTGTGCAAGAATTACAAATATGTTGCTGTAACAAGGTAACACCCAAAGCAGGGCTGTGCAGATAATGCAGAATATCTCATCTGTTGACTGATCACAGGCACTTTGCTAAGCCAGCTCTCAAGTGTCCAGGCTGACTACTGAAGAGGAGACTCTTAACATTCTCATCAGCACTTGAAACCTTGACTTATCTCCTAATCCTACCAGCAACACATTTCAACAGCCACTTACAATGCACTGCCAGTACCGTGTGAATCATTTCCCACAACACATAGCTGTCTGTCTGGAGCCCACTCCTTCCATTCCCAACAGCACCACTGCACTCATTTGTTATCTGTGATTGCTACACAGCTCCCTGGGATCAGCCAGCTCCCAGCTCTGGGCTCTGCTAGGGTGGACATGGAGGCAGCAGCTCCCCGAGCTTCTCAGGTGATGCTGAAAGTGAACGGCTTCTGTTTGTTAAACAAGGCTAACGCTGAGTGCACGTACTGCAAAGTGCCAAACCTTCAATAATCACCCTCCTTTGCAGGGGATCGACTCCCAAAAGGATTTTTACAGAGCTGCAAGATGAGCAGCTCTTTTTCTGAGCTTTGGTTGTTTTCAGTCTTTCTGTCCCCTTTTTTCTAGAGGAAGGAACAATATAAATATCCAACTTCCAAGTCAGCTCACAGAAAGGGGGCTGCAGAGGGTTGTCACATACTTCCCTTCCCAGTGCTGCCCAGACAATGCATCAGCTGTGTGACAAACAGCCAGTTCTTTTTGATTGCCTTTGCCCAGAACCTACCAGCTACAGAAATGCCAGCTCTGTGGGTGCTGGGAACATGTCCTCTGCTGCAGTTGAAGAACCACAGAGCCAACAAAGCCATCAGGAGACAGCACGGACTGAGCTGGGCTAACATCACCTTCTGCCTGCCGTCCTCTGCTCCTCACAGCTCACTCAGGCAGGCTGCTGGTCTCACACAGGTGCAGCACTCCTGGGGCATCACACAGATTGCTCAACAAGCTGCTCTGTGTCACACATGCATTCCCTTACAGAGAACAAAGGGCATTTGGCTACTTCAGGCATTCTTGCTGGAAGAGCTGGGAGCATCGATTAGAGCAGATTTCACAGTAAGAGCTGCCTGTGTGTGATGGTTCTCAAGATTTTGATTATAAATCCAATGCTCATTCCCCCCCAGAGACCAGTGGGTACCATTTAGAGAAGGCACGGCTGCTGGGGTTATTCACACTCCTACCTCTCCTCCCAGACCAATTCTTTTGACAGGCAGGCTCGTTTTTTGGGGAGAGGAAGAAGTCCAGAGAACAGATCTGCCTGCAGAGCTAGTGCTGGTAAAATTAAGATTTTTGTAATACCTAACACTGACTCCAGAGGCCCTCCCATCCCTCACGACGTAGTCCTACCCTCAGTCTCACTTATACAACTAACAAGGATGCTGTGCTGTTCTGCATAAAAGAACCCTGAAGCAGTACAAGTGTAAATAAAAAGATGGAATGGCAAGAGAAGGCTGGAAAGACACCTTCACTCCAAAGCCACAGTATCACAGAGGGGCAAAAGAAACTTTTTCTCATCCTTACGTAATACCATAATCACAATCAAGATTTCTGTACATTTCTGCTTCACTTTCACTATTGAAAATATCAAGCAACATTTACAGTGTTCAGATTGTACAGACATGTAGCAGTGCCACATAATGCTGACAAGTTTCTTAGTCCAAATAGAGGTCCTCGAAGCAAACAATTTTTGGAAGTGAACTTTTGAATCTCAGTCAAAGGCTACGTGTTTGCTAAGAAGAGAGACAAGTTTATGATAGTTTATGATCACTGCCAACTTGAGAAGCTTGGATTCATCGGTAAACCCAAAGGCAGGAATTAAAATAAAGGGGGAAAGACAACCCTCTTTTTTTAGGTTTAATGAACCAAGTAATAAATTCCCATTCTAAGGCTAATCAGAAGCCACATTTAAGCTCAGGAAAGTCCTCAAGACAAAGAAATACAAATGCTACTAATTAGAAAGAAGTATTTTACTGTTGCCCTAAGCTGCAAAGGGAGCAGTTAGAAATAAGAACAGCCAGAATGTAGATGAAGGCACCAAAGTAAAGAACAAGGAAGAACTGTGGAATGAAAATCCCAGAAATCTTCAGCCTCCTACACTGTCACACATGCAAAGCTGCATTGTTTATCTTTATGCAGAAAGGGCCTTGCCCAGTGATATTTGGGAAATAAGTGCTAGCATAACTATCACTTCCTCCTCCTCCTCCTGCTTCACAGCCACACAAATGAGCTTTATTTAGTAGAACAAATGCAGTTCAGAAAATAAAAAAAATTCCCCGCAAAATCTTATAATTCTCTGTACTACTCCAATATGCACATCCACTCTCACAGCTGCAATCACATCAGTGCTGTGATGTTTGTGCAGCATTCTAAATAATGGGAAGTGAGGAGCTGGATGCTGTTGCAGCCACTAGTGTGCACTGAAACTGAACAAGGAAGTCTAGAAATGACTGTGTTATGGCAACTTCTGCCTTCCAGTATTTAAAGAGAACCTACCAGGCTGTAACCCATGCCAAATCCTTACACATGTACTACGTGCACAGTTACACATGTGCTGGACTCTGTGCCAACGCCTCACCATAATCAGCTCAATGGGTATTTTAGTGTGTTAACTAAACTACAAAGTCAGCTTTGGCAGGGAACAGACCATCTCTCTCAGCCTCATTTGAACTGAGGACATAAGGTTGTGCAGTTAATGACATAAAACCAGCAAGATTAGACCCTGTGACTTTAATCTGGCATTTCCAAACAGAATTTTTCATGTATTGTTTAGGAAATAGTAGAGATTATGCTTTTTTTAAAAAAAAAACATACCTTGAAGAGAGTCACAGTAATTTCGACATTTTCAGGTACAGGCCACACCACCACCCCACGGTATGGGTTCTTGATTCCAGGCTGCCAGCTGTGTGCCTAAAAGAAGAAAAATACCAAGTTGTTTAAAGCCATTATAAAAGTGCTGACTTGACTCCCACAGGACCCAGGGCATGCAGGTAAAAGTAACATATCACTGACTCCAAAAAGATCACATTCTTAAACCCATGACTCTGCTGAATACTTCAAAGGACACAATTGAGAATGACAGTAAGGAAACTCAGACCACTAGCAGACTTTTTCATTGCACTAAAGCTGTTCCTCACAAGGTCCTGAACTCAGCTTTTTTATTACATAGCACAGGCCAGGACACTCAGAACCTTGCAAAAACTAAGGCTGTGAGGTCAGAACTTCTGAAGCAAGCTGAACTTTATTTTGTGTACAACACATAGTGCAGGTTTAATCACATTTACAGACAAATAGAGCAAAAAGTTTTACTTGAGGAAAGAAAAGTGAAAACAATGCTTTATAATGCTACTAAAACATTTAAATGTTTAAGAATTAATATGCAGGGGTACCTACACCTAGAAAAGATAACAAAAAACCCAACATTTAAATAGAGTGAGAACATGTCTACCTTTGAGCATCATTTTGGATTAGTGTATGGCCTGTATTTACATTTTAACAGCAAGTCCTAAAAAACACCATGTGTAAGCATTTCTGCTGTGGTTTGGAATAAGTATGCCTTTTTCCAAGCTCAACCTAATCTATTTTGTGAGCTGTAAGACAAATGAGGGAAGGATGCTGCTGCAGAAGTGACAGCTACAGAGCCAGGGTGTTACTAGATACACGTGGAAGTTTTATCAGGAAAGACTGTACAATCTAATTACTGTTACCTGAAACCAATTAACTTGGCTTTTTTTCTTTCTTTTTTTTTTTTTTTTAAATTCTAGACCATCACTCATTGCAATTTTCTACTCCTTCCAACATTTAGAACTTCAGATTCAGGGTGTCTATTAGGTTAACAGGACCTGTGACTCAGGTTCTCAGGGACCCTAAGGTAACCTGGGCAAGTTTAAGGAAGACTTTGCTGTTACAAAGTTGGAAAGACAAAGCTGGAGAAGCAGGCCCATCCCTATAGAGGCAGCAGCTCTCTGCCAACATATACAGTAGGGAATGCCAAATGTTGCCAGCTCTCCTTTGGTTTTATTACAATTTTTCTTATCTTTGGTGCTCTGCTTGGAACTGCAGCTCCCAAAGATGCCTAATTAGATCAGATTTTTCAGTGAGTGTCTATGCTTTGTGCTTGCAGAGTAGCAACTTGGAGCATCTAAAAAAAGAGAAAAGGGAATTTTAAAATAAGAGCAACTTGAAAGAATCCAATTTCTACTGGTTTTACCCATGAATTTCAGTCTAATCTCATCAGTCTAAAGAGGGCCTAGATGCATTTTCTGAATAACAACACCAAATAACACAAACAAAACTTAGGTATTTCACAAGAAGAAGGTATTTTGTGAGCAGCAAAACACACCACAGTAGATGTCATTACTACCACACACATCAGAGCTTCAGTTTGGGTGTCTCTGTCCCACTGAACCTACAGCCCCCTGCATCACTCCCAGCTTGCCCACAGAGATCTTCAGCAGACACAAGGCCAGGCACAAGCTCATCTGCCATGTCCTCTGGTAGCATCCTGTAAAATCAGTAACTTCTCCTCCACAGGGGCATTCCACCCTCTTTCCAGCCAACGGTTTGCACAAAAATAATTGGAGCTCATGGTGTCTCTGAAACCTGAGCTTTCCTGCTGGTGTGGCCAACACTGACAATTAATGTCAAACTTTTGCTGTCCAAGGTCCAGGCACTGCCAGCCTGCTCAGTTGAGGATCACTTGTACCCCTCTATTAAAAAAAACTTAGAAAATGAGCATTCACTGATGCACTCAACACTTCACTTCAAGCCCTTTATCAGCACTTCCTCCCACCAGGAAAGTCAGCAAGGCACAATAAACACACAGGGATATATATGTTTTTCTGTCACTGAAAGCAACGACCAGAAGACAAGCTGTAACTAATGAGCTTTTAAAGCAAAGCTGTTCTGTGATCATGAATGTTATAAAGTCATCCTCCAGCTTTGAAAAATAAACACTATCACACAAACAGCATGACAGAAAAAGGTAACATCAAAAGGATTGTCTGGGTTGTTGGGAAGGAGAAAGGGAAAGGGGAAAGCAAAGCTGGAGAAACACGGAGAACAAGCAAATGACAGTAATTTAAAATTAAGATGCAGAGTGTTTTTCTAATGCAACATTTCTCATGCCAGGCACCTCTATGCTGCAGCTTTGTCAAGTTACATCTGGCCTACATCAAAAAACCTTTTCAAGTCCCAAATTATAAGCCTTGAATTGGAGCTGGATCAGGCCACCACTGCGGGTGACAAGGACTTGCTGTCAGGGCTCTGCCAAGGCAAGGTGCTGCATCTGCACAGTATATTTCCACCTTAAACCCCTCCTGTAACTCCATTTTCCATTGGGTGGTTGTGCCTTTAGACCCACTTTTTCCTCATTTGCTAGTGGTCTTCACCTGACCTGTCCTGGAAATCAAAGCAAGAGCAGTGAAAGCAGAAGTGACTTCCAGCAGGAGGTGCCTCAGCCACAGCCCTGCCCCAGACTGACTTGCCTCCAGATCTGAGGGATGGGAGCCATGGTCTGGAAAGAGAAGCATTAGTGCTCTGTTGCATTTCAAAGCAAAAGGCAACTCTTCCTTTTTTGTTCCTTTTTTTCTGCCAGTAGAAAATGAGAGGAGACAACATAGCATGAAAGCTCTTTTAAGTCTGGAAATAGGTGCTACAGCAGGGGCTGCTGACCTACCCTATAGAGAGTAGGGCTGGAAATGACATTGCCTGACCTACAGCATTGCCCTAACACAAAACTGATGACTGGGAGAAGAGGAAATCTCTTAAAGAAAGGCCATAGAGATGAGCCTACAGACTTGCACGGACACTTCAGGTTCTCTAGTTTTGAGATTCATTTGCTCTTTAAAACAACAGTTCCAATCCAGGCAGCCAGCTTTGCAATCCACCACCTGTGACGTGAACATCGCTGCCATTTTGCTGTGCATGAACTGGAATGACAGACTTGATACTACATTATTTCAGGAACCTGCCCTTTCAGAAGCTTCATGCCTTTTCTGCTTTCTTCACTACCACCTTGCCTCATTCTGTTGTGCAGGTGATTTCACATTGCTTTTCTGTAAGATACTAGAGCTCACCATAATATTTTGAGCCTGCTGCAAATTATGGAACAGTTTATATTTATGAATAAAAAATATGTTCTTATTGCCAAGCTGTCAATATTGGGTTTTCAAAGCAAAACTCATCTGAAACAGACCTACAATTATTCCTCACCTGCAGCCACAAGACTGGCTTTATTGTGAGCCAGCAAACTGCTGATTTTCTTTTCCTTATAAAATTTTTGCCAGTTGCCTGTGATCAGACCAGCTCTGCTACATGTCAGTGTGGCAGGCTGTTTCAGGGCACAAGAAGCAAGCAGGAGCTCCAGTAGTGCTTAGGCTAGCTCAGCTTGTAAGGATAATCCCTCTTCTTCAGAGTTATCTAGGCAGAACACTTAGAAAAGGAAGAACAAAAAACTCAAGAGGAAGAGCTGACATTAAGCAGCCAGATCCTTCATCTGGTGCCTCCATGCCAGCAGTGTGACTTTGGAACACCAAGGACTTGCTCCATGTGATGCATCCCACCAAAGTCATTTACCATCCAAGACAGCCAGAGATGTACATGGATGTTAATGGACCTACTGGAAAAAGAATGGACTGGAAAAAGCTGCCAATTTCCTCACACCAGAGGAAACCAACAGTTTGTGAATAGCTTCTTCTTGTTCTTCTGTATTCCAGTTCAGTATTACAAAGAGAGACAAATTAAAGACCATACTCCAAGACTACAGCTTGCATCCCCCCCACGATCATCTTGAAATCCCTGTGCTTGGTCCACCAGTTAAAAAGGCTGGGCACCAGAACAACACTCCAGTCACACTCATGCCTTGGGATGCAGTCCAAAAAACCCAGCACGTGCCAAAGAAAGAAGTTCAAAGCCCTGGAAACTCCAGGCAGCCTTTGATCAACACATTGCTGTCAGTGCCCCTTTAGAGCAGACAAGGAAACCAGCAGATTCCCACATGAATGTCTTCAATTCATCCGCACGCACGTGTTACAGCTGTCACTGTGCACATGTGTATTACTGCTAAAAAGCTACAGAAAGACTGCTGAGCCTGGGGGGTGAGCAAAAACTCATCTCCATGACAGATTCTCTAGGACTGGGCTACCTCTTCATACACACATTTATGACATACATGATGAATACATCATGTATTAAATACATGACTCATCGATAGTGTTTATTACTAGAAAAGAAAAACAACCAACCAAATAAAAAAATCAAAGCCCAGACAACTAAAAAAACCTGAATGCAGGATTATTTTTCTCATTGTTTTCTGGGACAACCATCACTACACCTCAGAATGTCACCACAAGTCCACTTCATGGGACTCCTGGAAAAGAGTATTAATGACCTCCAGTTTATAGTCAGGGATGACAATTACAGCATGATCTTGTAACTTGACTAAAAAACTGAGAAGCCCCAAGAGTGGCATTATTCAACTGTGCTGGTCCCAGACAGTCACCAGCACGTCAGGGTCACAACATGCCTTTGGAACTCCAGCCCAGCAAGGACAGGCAGGGCTGGCACTGGGCAATAAAGTAGCCAGAAAAGGCAACAGATTCCCAAGGACAGCAAAACAGGTGACCCTGCTGCTGCATTTATTGATGGCAGAATCTTGGGAAAATGCTGGCCAGTATGTTGTTGTGTACAAGGGATTCCTTTCACTCCTACCCCTTTGCCTCTCTGGGCTCTTGCTTCTACCTGCTCGAGTTCTTTCCCTCTTCTCAGCATTGCTCCTTCTCCTTTGTGCTTAAAACCTGCAAGAGAAGTGCTGAAATCACAGTCAAGGCACCTTCCTTCAGCTTTGATACAAAAAAATCTTTGAAGAATAATTCTGTCAGGCTCTCAGAAGCAAGTGCAAATTTGATTCTTCAGAGGTGTATAATTCAACCATAAGCCTCTGTATGTTCACAGGAATAGTACCTCTATGTACAAACTGAAATTTCTTAGTTCAAAGTCTGGAAATCTGAGAGCATCTCAGTGAAATGAAGGTAAACGTATTTTCAACATGTTTTTCCCTTGCTCTACACTAGAACAAAGACGTTCTTCTGCCACTCAAAAAAAAAAACAAAAAAAACCAGGTCCAAAAGCCCAGGGCACTGAAGAAGGGTTAAACAAGTCCATGGCTACAAGCTGCACCTTTGTATACCACAGATGCTGAACAGCATCTCAATAAAGCTTGAAGAGTGTACCTGATTTTGCAAACAAACATTTGCACCAGCAGACAGGTGACTCCCACCCTCCCCAAGCTGCAAGTTCATTTTGATTCTAGGACTGCACAGTAATTCTGCCAAACCCAGCAAAACTGCAAATCACCATTTAATGTAAACTCCTGGCACACACAGTGGAGATGCCCCACCATACAGAGCCACCTCGTGAAATACATCAAAATTAGACTTGCCCATGGAGAGCAGGTCCCAAAATAGAACTGTAAGTAACTTAAATCTGCATTAAGGTCAGTAACTGCTGGATATATTTATGGTCCTGTATCCATCTACCCATCAGTCTGCTATTTATATGCTCTTTCAAAATGAGTATTTCCTTTTCATTTGCAACACTTTGAAACTTGCTGTAATTAAACAGATCTACAGCTCCTATTCTGTGTTTCCCACAGTAAGAAGAAAAATATTCAGACTCCTGCACATGATGTCTCCTATTATTTCTTTTAATAAAGGGACCACTATAGTTTATTAGGAAAAAGAGTATGTGGAGTAGGAGGCATATCAAAATCAAGGAAACCCACAAAAACAAGGGCTTCAAAGGACATCAAGAACTCAGCTTTCAACTCAATGGCATTTTAAAATTATATCAGTTAGAGCAGGCATAACAGTGCACATCCACAGCTCCATCTTCCAGTTGCACAACGTTTTTGCTTAATACATCTCCTGTACTTTCCCAGTACAAAAGAGACACAGAACTACTAGGGAGCATCTAAAGGACCGTGTTTGTGAGTTTGCAAACTATCTGCTGATGACATCCCTCATTAATCCTAATGATCTGGAAAGTTCAGAGAACATAACCTCCAAAAAAGTCTCCACAACATCTTTACAGTAAGCTAAAACCTCATGCCTCTCTTCCTCCCTCTCAAGAAGCTGAAAAACATGGACAATTATTAATGCTTTGTACTCATTGAACCCAGCGTCCACCAAAAATAAAATAAGAGGAAATATTCATTTGACTTGCTTCCAATAAAGCAATTAGATGAAACGAGTACGTTGAATAAAGTATTTTACTGGCAGGATGACTAAGAGATCAAGAACCTTTATTGATCTACAATTTTTGACCCAAACAGCTCAAGCCACATCAGCTGCCTAAGCTTTAAAATTAACTCTATGCTCTGCCCAGGTTTCAAGGCCACTCAGTCTCTTTCAAAGTACCTTTGTTGGATCTTATGAAAAACAGTAAAGTCAGCCAAAGACTTTTCTGAGTTTCAGGTTTAAATCTGCCAAGAGTTGCTTCTACTACCTGGTGACCAAAAGTGAGGATGTATCATGAAACTTTATGGCCCAACTGAAAAAAACTTCAAGCCCAAAAGGGTGAGCTAATGCCAGAAAATCCCATTGCCTCAGGGAAATGCTGTCATTTGGATCCTATAAAACGACAGGCAGAAACCCATCATTTCATAAAGCCATGCTGGACTTCTGTTACAGCTTCTGTTTCTGAACATATTCTGAACCCCAACAAAGCAGCCATTTATGGACAAATACCTTGTTTTTCACCAAGCTTTTCAGGGCTACAAAGCTTTTGCAAGCACTGCACTTACTGTTTGATACAACTTCTGTCTCTCTGTGCAACAGAAATTTAATGAAACTAATACAGAGAAGTTATCACAGGGTGAGCCACATGAGACATCAGTTACTGACATCAGCACTTACTGCTTAAATACACACCATGCTATAAATTCAAAGGAACTTGAGTTAGTTGAAAGAGGAATAGTCTGACTGGCTTTGCTGAAAAGTATGGAACATGGAGCAGGAACAGGTACCAGACTGGGTTCACACCCTTGTTTAGTCATCAGGTAACACCTTTGGGTTTTCATAACCTGAAGCATGCACAACATTTAGCTGTGCAGTCAGGAACCAGTCTTTATCTAAACCAGCTTAGACTAGTTTATACCTCAAGTTAAAAGACAAAATACAACAAATATGCATGACAAACAAAAGAAGAGGTCAGAAAAAGAGGAGTAGCAGTAAAACATAAACCCAAAGTCTTTCCTGAGCAGGGTAGAAAACTGTGTATCATATTTTCTAAACATTTAAGTTCTTCAACACAATTATTTCAAGGTACCTTCTCTACCATGGATGCCCTCTCTCCACTATTACAGAGCTCTTTGAAACATCATTTTGTATTACATGAATACACACATAAAAAAGAAAAAGAAGCTTAGACCATCTCTTTTTCTTTTTTTTTTAACTGAAGTGTCAAAGAATTATTATAACTCCCAAAATTTCCTCTCTGACAAAATCATTTGCCATAAACCCAATCAGGCTAAGAAGCCACAGCATGGGGAAAGGGAATGAGCAAGTAAGACCCAGTCATCTCAAAGAGGAGAAGAGGACATGCTCCTGGGAAGGGAGGAAAACAGCATGCACTCCTGTCCCTATGAAATATAAACTTTAGTGTTCACACACTGGAGAGACTTCACTGAGCTTCCCATTCCTCAGGCTACCAAATTATTAGTCATGAAACACAAATTGACAGGTTTGACCACAGTGTTTGTAGAAGTGAGTTCTTCTGTACTTGTAGCATTTCAGGTTGTGAAATAGCCTCTTATTCAGGCTTTATCTGCCTATTGCAGGGATGTCAGATTTTTTTATCTTTTTTTTTCATTAGGTTTTTTTTTCAATACACTTCTAGTAAAGAAACCAATTCTCCTTTCAAATTAGGTATAGCAATTAAAAACTGAATTGAACTGATGGTGATACAGTTCTGCTAAACAACCAACCAAAGCTAGTACCAGAGTTAAGGGTTCCCATAAATTAGCACTGACATAACAGCAGTTTACTCTGAACTTCATTGATAAGCTGAGTTGAAAAGAAAAGTCAACAACCAAAATACTTCTCATTTATTTATCTGGCTTCTCCCCACATTCAAAAAAACAGTCCCTCAAACCACTGGCTCTGTCATACAGTTGGGACTTATTAAAGAATCAACTAACCTTAGAGGATTTTCTTCTGCTTCTTCTTGTCCAAACCACCACCAGTTTATCTGGCTGCCTGTTGAAGATAAGGAAAAAATAGCTTAATATACCACAAGACCAATATGCAAACAGTTTATATTAAAGCTCTTGCAACACATAATGACATCCTTAATGGATAACATGCTCTCTTAAAAATAGCTCATCTAAAATCCATTCTCAGCATCAGTCATTTAAGAGGAAAAACCATGTGAGAAAGGTTGTCCTCCAGTCCACACAACGATGTCATCATTGTCCTTCTGTTCTCCTTGCCTGTGGACATTTTCCCAGAGCCAGCAGCATACCTGAGCAGAAGCTCTTCCATGGGACAGAGAACAGGATCCAGACTCCACAAAGACAACTTGGAAACATTCCAGTAGCCAAAATAAACATTAATGAAAATTCTAGCTTGAATTTTTACACAGATATATTGAAAAGTTACTCCTAAGTAGCAAAGAAAGCAGGTAGTTTCACTTTTTCTTAGACAAACTATTATTTTTCTACTTGGACAGCTCAAAGAAGAGGAGAATCAAGTCCTGTATTACTCCTCAAAATCTCCTTTACAACAGATAAATCAGCACTTCCTCAACTTATACTCCAAAGGAAAAAACATACTGCAAGCCAGTGTGGCTCCCCAAGCAATTGTTTCTTTGGTATTTGCAGTGAATGTAGATGGAAACCTCAATAAATGACCCTTCCAGTACAAATTATTTTCTCTTTAAATTTCTTAGGAGTTATTTATTGGTTAATAACTTACCTTTATTATATCTACCTTATTAGTTTTACAGTTGCGTCTGTGTGATTTTTGATACTGACTTAACTTCCAGACTTCCCACCCTCCCCCCATGATACACTTCCCACTGTATGATGACCACACTTCTGGTCCCACTCCCAGACCTATAACCTTCTTGTGCAGACTCCTGACACCATTCCAGCTTTGTTTTCTGGCTGATGACCTGAATTCCATCATGAAGCCCAGCTGTAAATCCACCCACAAATGATTTTCAATGGAGTTCACATCTCCACTTAAAAGTACAAAACCTGCATATGTAACTCTGCCAGGGAAAAAAAAATTGCTAATCAGATTTTTGAGACACCAGTGTAAGAATCCTTGCATTTCTAAAGCCAACAGCAAAACAAATCATAGGGGGGAATAGGTGTAACCAAGAAAAAGTCAAGACACAATACACTGAAATCATGATTAAAATGTGCACCCAAAATCCCCCACACAAATATTCTGAGTAAAGGCAGTGTTCCCACTGCTACTTCATCCCAGGGAGACTACCTACTTAATAACTAACTCTCCAAATGAAACCCCAGCTGGTTTAATAATCATTTTAGGCACTGAAGTGCTGGCCATATTTCCTTTCAGACATACCTTTCCATTGAACTGTTGATCATTTCTGCACATTACAATAAAAACCTCACCCATGATTCACATTCAAACCCCAGCAGAACTAAAGCTCTCCCAAAAAAACGAGCTAAAGGCAGATCCTGTAAATGAAATGAGGGCACAGGCTATTTTTGGTTTGTTTTTTAATTGAAAGTGAAATAATCTGCTGTATTTTAAACTGTAAATTCACTCTTGTGGGTTGTTTAGGTGACTCAAATTGCAGGCTGGGTCTGCCCACAGCTTCTGCAAAATCTTGCTTGGCAATGAGGTCATCCTGTTGGACTTCAAAGATCTTTGCTCACTTGGTGGGGGATTCTCATCTTTGGTTTACACCAGCACCAGCCCATTCACTTTGATGGAAACTGTATTTGTGCCACCAGGGGAAAACAACACACCCTCAAGCAAAGCAGTCCAAACCCATGCCAGCAGCATTTCCCAGTCCTGAAGAACTGCCTCTGCCAGGAATACACAGAATTGCACCAACATGAAGAAGCAAATTAAAGTTTTAATTCAGACTGAGAGGACCAAGCCATGCTGGAGGACAAGCAGGAGCAGCATTTGCTCCCATCACTTCTCTCACCAGTATATTTATTTTGTTAAGTACTGAGCACAATTTGTTCCTTCAGCTTTAAGTATGAGAGAAATCCACAATTCAGAGGTGCTTTACCAAAAACAAACCCAAACTTACAAAAGAAAAAACCCACAAACAACAACAAAACAAAAACAAACAAACAAACAAAAAGGCAGGTCATCACAATATGGAGACAGAAAATTTCACAAAATGGAATGGGATGAGAAGGGAAGAAAATATCCCAAAGGACAAGTGTTCCCACTCTGTACACCACATGCTTCACTGAAACCTAACAAAAAGCACACTAAATTCCTCAGTTTTTCCAAGGGATTTTCTTCAAGGAAGTCACAAATCCAACAATTCTAAAATATCTGCATAGAACTGTTTGACTAACAAAACCAAGAGCAGCCTTTCCTACCACAATCTGTTTACTGCTCTCCTATGCCAATATACTTCTAGAAGAAAAAGTCCAGCTCATATTTTAATTGGCAAATTTGCATTCAAGGTTATTAATGACATCTCAGTGCTAGGAAATGGCCAATATCACATAATGCATATTGCTAATTGAAAGCATTAGGTAGTATTTCCTACTTCAGACTTTTCCCCTCCTTTAACATCATAAACCTCAGCTGTGCATAAGTCAATAATCAAAGCAAATAAAATAATCTCTGAAGCATTAGTCTGGAGACCAGTTTTAGTATCCTTTATAAGTTTACTTATTGAACTTGGATATCATTCCAAATACAAAATCCACAATGATGCAAGCTGAACAAACGCTAATGATCAGCGACTAAAAAAATAATAATTTCCTGTGCTGCACAAATAACAATTCTCATTTCTTTAAACCCACCAGCTTGTAGCCAGTAATTTTTTTCAGCAAAGCCAGTATGCCTAAAGCAAACACACTGCTTAACCTTAAGACAATGGATTTGGGGCAGGGGGAAGAGAACTGGGTTTTAGCTGGGCATTCCTTCTCCCTACTAAGTAATTGCATCAATCTATCAATTCAACACCACTGACCTTTCAGCAGGAGTGTTTAATACTGTACTGGAACCTGCCAGGATTGCCTTGGGGGTGCTGTACATTGCCCACCAAGGCAGCATTGCCAAGGCAGCAGCACTTCCCTTGGGAGGGGGAGCCAAAAGAAGCCACCAGCACTGGGACATCAGGTAGTGCCACTGGGAAGAGCATGGATCTAGCAGCAGGAGTTGAGTGATCCAGCTTGGATCCAAAAGATCTTCTTTCTAAAAACTTACCATAAACCTGTATTTGGTGTTTACTCATTATTGTGTAGGTCCTAAAAAACTATTCCTGAAGAAAGGCAATTCATAGTAGTAAACTTATTTTATTATTTATAAGTGAAACTTAGCAAAAAAGCAGAGAAGACTGATTTCAAAGTCTGAGGCTCAGAAAAAGAGATTCATCTCTGCCCTGCATACTAAACCATTAAAGTGGGATCCAAAATACAGATTTATAAAACACTTCTAATTCAAAACCAAGCCTGCTTTTCCTATCAGATGGAAGCCATGATTCCAGTACATTCTATTTTCCCATTGAAACAACCAATTAAAAAAAAAAAAAAAAGATAAATACTCAAATCAAACATTATTAAAGAATGTAATAAAAACATTCTGCATGCTCGAAAAAACTGTCATCTGATCAGCACCTCATACACTACAAATTTTACCAACTGAAAGAAGGTTGTGCAAGACTCAAGGTCTTCTGTGGGTTGGTTTGACCATTCTAGGAAGTGTTTGGCACAATATTTTGATTACAGAACTCTCCAAACATCATTGTAAAAGAAGGACATGAAAGGCATCAGTCTGCTGTGAACTCTTGTTTTGTAAACCTTTTAGCAGAAGCTGATCACATTACCCAGGATAGATTTCTGCACTAAACTTACTGTTCAATGACAAAAGGCTGTGAAAGATTTGGAGTTAGAATCTGTTGTTGGAAAGAATTACAAATGCACTTGACTTTAATTCAGACCACTGAAGCCAATAGCAAGACCAATGATGAGCAACCTTTTGGTGAAGGGTGGGAAAGCAGGTAACAGGGTTTCTCAGTAGCAAGGTACCACTACATTTCCTAACACTCAATAATTGTTAAATGCCTGAAATGTAGAAGATACCTTTTTTGTATGTACCCCACATGGTACAGCCTCGCATGTTTGTTTTGGCATCAAATTGCCTAGAGTGCTGGGTTTTGCCTTCCCCTCTCCATTTCTTTCTTTTTCAGCTGAGCTGTTTTATTTTTACTATGTTTGATTTGAACTGCATTAATTAGTACAGGCTGCTAAATTACTCTTGTGAAGCAGGCTTAAAAGAGTATAATTAATAAGAGAAGCAGCAGTGTTAGCACAATAGCATGCAGATGCACCTATTGAAGGATAAAAATAATTACTTAAGGACTAATGTCAAAGTACTTCTGATAAGAATTTTTTTTTAAATAACCTTTTGTCCCTTCTGCATTGTGCATCCCAGCATGCCATGCAGGATTTCTGTGAGGGACCAATCCTCCTGCCCCACCAGCACACAGCTTTCTACATGACTGCTGAAATGCCAGCAAGGCTCTCTAATGGTCTCTTAAAAATAAATGTGGTTGGTTCCATACCACCATTAATTTGGGATGAATGTTGCTTTTCCTCATTTTACAGCTAATTACTCTGAAAAGCATTCTTTGCAGTGCAGTCTTCTGCCCTAGGTCCTGCACTATTGCCATGCATTACCATTAGCCAAAGAACTAATCAGGCCAAGGACTTTCGTGAGCCTTGTACTGAAATTTTTTCCCCCCCAGAATTTCCTGTCCCTCACGATCAACGAAATCTCACAGCTGCCTACAGCTGCAGGAAGTGCAGTTAAATACTGCCAATGCTTTAAACAGGCCCAAAGACACTGTAGGAATGATGTCATGCATTGATGCATTTGCCAAATGAGCCCTCTTGCTGAGTGCAGGTACAGCACTGATTGGAAAAGAATAAAATAAATAAATAAGAATAAAATGCAGTGCAGGTAAAACCCTTCTGAGATAATTATAAGACGAAGTACATTACAAGAGAAAGTTGTGCATTTCAGGAAGGAGTTTGGGGTCTTCTTCTCCCCCTCCCCTTAACTTTCATGGTGGAAGTTGAGGACTGTGCCATCCCACAGAGTTATGTCTAACTCTTGGAGCATTCTTCCCATGCAGCTTATGCTTATGTGGACTATGCATCAAGCCCCTAAAATAAGGCAAAGTTTGTTCTTCCATCATAAAAACCATTCAGTAGCTTTAGCAAGCCTGGGAAATTTCAAAAGAGGAGTCATTAAAACAGGGAAAGCAAGAGGATGTCACAGCTGAGATCCATCCAACTCTACATCTTCACTTTCTAACACAGAAAATTCTTCCATGTCTTCCCACCAGAGGTCCCTACAGATTTTTTTTCAAGACTACGCAAGCCCGTGAAAGACCAGAATTCCCCCAGAAGTTTAGATTTTTTTTATATATATCTGCTGCTAAACAGACTGGCCTCTACAAGACCTACATCTCAAGATTATGCTGTGCTTTTCAAAAGAAGCTCTAATCTGGCTTTTCTTGGTTTATACAAAATAGGGAAAAAGCAAGACACTGACCTATTTTCTAGTGCAGTCAGACCTACTGAATCTGCACAGCATCTATTTGCAAGGCTGAGAGTGGAATGTGTAGTATGTACTGCTGATTACTTGATTTTCTCAAACCAAACACAAATGAAGTTTCCAGGATAAGCCAAATTAAACAAAACCCAAGCTCATCTATTATTCAGGGGGAAAAAAAAAAGTGACAGGGGCAGATTTTACTTCATTTTTCAAAGAGTTATTGCAGAAAAAAAAAAAATAATTCTGCAGAGCTATTTAGCAAAGTATTGTCCTAAAGCTTTTTGCAACAGAATTTTACATTGCAGGATACACAAACCGACCCTAACCTTCAGAAGTTGTGCTCTTTACCATCCTTCTGGCAGTAGCACAAAGATGCCTTGACCAGCCCCTGAATTTTAGGTCCCATCCAGATGTTCTCCACGTGGAAGCTTTCTTTGCCTGGTCCAGTTTAGCCCCCCCCCCCCGCTGTCACCAGGAAGGGCTGAGTACTGCATAGGATGGGCCACCTAAATTCCTTATCTCACTCCTGCATAATCACAGACACTGCCCTTAGGCAGACATTTACTCCGGCAATGCTCAGTCCACTCTTGGCACCAGAGCTCACAAACACCACCCAGCGCCCTATGACAAACGATGCCTACAAAAAAAAAAAAAAAAAAATATAAAAATGAAAATCCAGGAGCTGCTTCAGGAAAGCTTTCTTGTCATACCAGCCTCCCCAGTTAGTTTTGTTCAGGCTGACTGGCAGAGAGGGGCACAGCCTAACAGGGTCATTCACACAAACCTTGAATGGAAAGTGTTGCTTTACAGTGGAAAGTTCACAGAAAGGAGATGCTATGAGCCGGATCTTTTTTCAGATGCCCGATTTCCCTTTTTGTGCTCTTTTAACAGAATATTTAGTCTACATTTTAACAATTTAAAAAAGTTTTTTTTTTCAAATCAAAATTTTAAAATAAATAAATAAATAAATAAAAGGGTTTCTGTTTCAAGTATGTAGGTTGCTCCTCTTGAGCAGAGCAGAACAGGAACTACACAAACCTGCCTGCACAGTCCTGCTGTGAACCCTGCTGGACTCCCTGTGCTGATCCCCTTCCCTGCGGAGCTGGGGCCGGACAACTGCCAAGTGAATAAACACAAAATAGTCAGAAAATAAAAGAAAAAACAAACAAACAAACAAGAAAAAAAAAAAACAAACCTTATTTCACCTTAGGCATAAGGCTGCATTTCAAAGCTGGCCTGAGGAGGTGAGACAATAAAACACATCAGTAACAAGAATCCAGAAACAATTTTAGCAAACTGAGCAAGGAACTTTGATTTCAAATTCCATCTCCTGTCCTCACTGAGTATACAAGCATCCAGAAAATCTCAAGGCAGATGCTGAGTAGCATCAAGACTCCCTTTGATTTTAGTCCTACTCATAACCCTACCTATAGACCAAAAGTAATTTTGCATGACTGAGGATGCCCAGCTGTGTGTTATCCCTTCTTACTTTGAAGCACTAAAGTGCAATTGTTAGGTGCATTTTCCTGACAAAAAGTATTTTTAAAAAATAACTAAAATAAAACCCTTTGACTGACAAATGCTGCCTGAAACCTAGTTACAAGCTCATAAGCTACACCTTTCTGTACTAAAAAACATGCAAAAGACTTTTTGGCACACTGTTGTCAGTTTTAATCAGATCCTATGCCCTTCTGCATAATTTATTTCTGTGTCAAATAGCATTTAAACACAAGACTTTACTGGTTTGCACTCTACAAAAAAACAGAGATTAGAAATTATTTTTCCATCATTCCTTCAGAACATAAAATTTTATCTTGCACGAAAACCACAGTTTCAGGATCAACTCTTCACAGCAGACACCTCCTTCTCTAATTTGCCTAAAATATTGAAGAAATTCTGCACAGCCTACCATAAGTGATTAAATAAAAGGATGATCTTTGCTGTTCTTACTGCCTGATCAAGTTTGACATTTACACACAGATACATGAACAAAAGTTTATACTCCTGTTCCACAGAAATTCCAATGTCCACATTAGAACTTGGACAAAACAAGTTTCAAAAGCTACAGTGCATTAATGCCTCCATCCTCCTCCTGTGCTTGCTATCCATGGACACATCCCAAGGAAGATTACAGTTCTGCAAAAGCAGGAGCAAAATCTGGCAGTACGTGTCTTTTAAAGCTCCCTTCCAAACCAACAGCACCAGGGTTTTTGGGCTTTTTTTATTACTTAAGAGCATGTTTCAGATTACACAAAGCAACTTCTACCATTGAAGACGCACAGAAATTGTGAACATTGTGAACTGCCTCTGAGTGGGCAGCATGGGTGGAGTGGTACCAGTTCACAGAGCTGGTCTGGAAGAGAAAATTCCTACCACCATCTCAGGTGCCCAGATTAAGGAACTGAGGTGACCTAGGAGAAAAGAAAAAAAAAAAAAAAAAAAAAAAAGGCTGATACCTACAAAAACCAAATGAGTACTCAGACACACAGCAGTCTGCCTCTGATACTTGTGAGGTTGAAAAGCTTGAATAAATGCTTGAAGAGATAATGACAGCACAAACTCTGGAGTTACACAGGACCCCACAGAAGACTGTAGCCAAACACAAGCATTCAGTAGGCTGAGGGGCAGATTTCTGGTATGCTGTGTCCATGCCACAGGAGCAGTGTGAAAGGGCTGGTGTGATACAATTTCGTATTTGGTTTTCCAAATGATCACTCCACTGAGCCCTAAATTAATCCATATTTATTTTGAGACATAGGCACTCCTGGCTTATGCTGAGTGAGCTCCCCAATTAAAGCTTCTTCATCGGTCAGCAGCCTCCTTTTGCTTTTGCAAATTAATATCACAAAGGGGGGGGGGGGGGGGGGGGGCGGAAGGGAGGGCTGGAGAGGGCCTAGGGAAATCATAGCATGCTGTGCTAGTTCCTTTCCCCTGTTGCTGCTCAGGAGACAAGACTTGGCAAATATTGTCAGGTGCTCCTGGCCATAGCCACAAGAGACATGGCATCAAGCAGTATGACCCCACTTCCGGGGAAGAAAGGTGCTGAAGGATGAGATTCTCTGCCCTGATTCTGGCATCCCCTTGCCTGTACAACCAAAGAGGAACTGAATCACCTTCTTTCAGCAAAGCACCCAGTTCCTGGGAGGAACAGTCCTGGAAGCAACACATCTTTCTGCCACCCTCCAGGGTCACAAAACCAGAACATTTCACCAACTGGAATAATGCACCTGCTACTGCAAATCTCTGAAGCAGGCACAGCCTCAAAACACCACAGAGAAAGACAAGAACCTTGCACTGAAACTTGGGTCCCAACCAAAGTCACACATTTACACACCAAGCAAAACAAAAAAACAAACAACAAAAATAAAATAAAATAACAGCCTCAACTGACCTCATCTACTCCAAGCTTAGTGAGACTGTCAAAATGTAAAAATTGACAATGAGCCAATGCAGCAAATTTAGCAGCAGTAAGCTATATGTAGATGGTTGTCAACATCAAAGCTATGATTTTCTTGCATGTTAATGAAAAAATTACTAGATTTACAAGATTTTTGTATGTGGTTTCCAAGGAACTAGAAACTGCCATGATCATTTCCCATGAGATGCCCCATTTCATGTAGGTGATCTTTCAAGAGCTGCTTTAAGATGGAGGTATGGAATAAGAAGTAAAATTATTCCATCAGTATTTGCAGCTAAATAATTGTTCCAAAGACTGTAAAATTAGAATGATTCTTCCTCTTCTAGCTCAATCTGTTTAAATAAGCTGTTACACTGCTTCAAAGCTGCCTCCTGGAACAAAAGTTGCCATTTCTGATTACAGAAGTCAGTCTCAAAATCAACAGAGATTATTTCCATTTACATTTACAGCTCAACAGTTCTTTGTACACCCAAAATCAAAAAATCCGTATAGTGTTTAGGAAGTAAAAACTGACCAAGCCTTTTAATTAATGCCCTCAAAGTAACACCCATGGCTTATATACAGCAGCAAGTATTGGCTAAGAAATAAAGCATGTTTACTCATGGATACTTCAGACAAAGCAAAACCTCCTCCCAACATTAGGGGCTTGATATGGTAAAAAATAAACCAAAAACAAAAATGGAAAGAATGGAAAAAAACTAAAACAAACAAAACCACAAAAACCCAAACGAACAAACAAAACTAGCCTAACTGAAATACCTTTGTTTCTATTTTGAAATTAAAAAAAAACAAACCTTACAGCTTTTAAAAACTGGAAAGTTTTTTAAATACAAACTTTATACTTTGCAAATACAGCTGATGAAACACTGCTGTTCCAAGATCCAAAAACCACCTAAGAACAGCAATAATTAAGGACCTAGACAGACTTTGCCAATAACTGCTGCTTGTCAGATGCCTAGCAGCACTTTGAACTGGATTTTAACTATTCATTTCAAGACCAGCTAAACTGGAAAGCAACAGCATGTTTATTCTGACTGCTTTTATTATGGTTTTCAGTTAAAAAAGCAAACCTACAGTACCTACATTATAGCTAAATTCATGCTGATGCTGAAAACATACAAAGAAATAGTACCTTTCAGCCAGACAGGTTCTTCTGTTGGTATTTTTAAAGACAATCTTCCTATAAAATATTTTTTTTTGTTACAACTAGCTTTCACTCAAGCCACCAACAGAGCCTGGCAGCCCTTTGTCCCAGCTCCCTACAGAAGGAACTGAGTAGTGATCCTTCACTTTTTTTTTTTTTCAGTACACCAGGCTATTCCCACTCTGGTTACTAACAACCACCAGGTCACTCTTCAAACTCCTTTATATATCCAGAATCTTTGAGATTTAAGCTGCTAAAAATTAACACTGTCCTGTCCTTACTTACATTCCCAATGAAGACACATAGACACAAATGTCAACTCCTTCAAAGTCCATTTTTTAACTGGAGACTAAGACTAAAGCCAACCACTACCTTGGTTACTCTGTTGCCTCCTCTCTTCTTTCTGTGCTGTCCTGGTTGGTATTTTAGCTCAGCTTAAAACAGACAGAACCTGTACCTTTTCTATGCTATTGTGAAATGCCTGGTTGTGTTTCAGTCTGCTGGCTTCTTTACACTGCTTAAGGGCTGTACTGTGGGGTATTTGTAAAGCAACATCTTCAGCCACAGAAGACAGCTGGGTGCTGGCCAGATTTTTCACTATGTGGATTTGATATCTTGCAAGCTGGATCCCAGTCTTGTACCATTAAATGAGGCAAAGGGATAAAGAGACAGAGCTACTCTATCCCACAGTGCATATAGCTTAAAAGATTAAGTATTTTGTCTCACCCCAGATTTCAATTTTACTCTAATTCAAAAATTTTTTATCTATAAGTACAAATGTGTCTGGTGTGTAAAGCAGGGTCTCCTTGGAAGCAGAAAGGTGAATAACAAGGGAAACTAGACTGGCTTCTGGAGGAAAACATACTTTTAATTGGACAAAGGGATGATGAGAGTAAAAGACAAAGCCTCTCAAACCTACTGCAACACCTTGTTGTGCCAAGTGAGGAACAGTGTCCTTACAGTGAAAGGCACACACCTCCTACCAGATTAAGGGCTGCAGAATCCAGTGCTAAGTGAGGATAAACAGGAGGAAAAATTTTCATTTCAAGCTTTTAGAAGGGTATTACAGTAAATGAAATTATGGTAACTTGATGTAAATTATTCCATTTCAAATAGGAATTATAATACATTTGTCTAGTTAAGGTCAAAGAAGCCAAATGAATAAAATCCACTCTGCAAACTAACCATCAAGGGAATGAGAATCAATTTTAGCTGTGCACAGTTCACACAGAGCACTGGGGGGGGGGAAAACCAGCTATGTGCAGAATCATCAGCACAGACAATAGAGATGCGTGGGAGCACAAACTCCTCGGATTCTGCAAAATAAGATTTTCCACATATTTCAGCGTATTTTACACAAAATGCACTTTTCATCTTTAAAACAAACAAGGCTCAAAAGTTGAAGTCTGCAAAATTTTTACATATTTCCTTCTGGAGCATTCAGATGGAAGGCCAGGCTTGGCAGGACCAGCAGTGCACACGCGTGCTCACCCCCACTGCAGCACCACGAGAGCTTCCAGGAGAAAGGGCAGGCCCATGGAGCAGCACTTGGGAAAAGTAATGCTCCCACAGTGATGAGCAAATCTCCTGAATCGAGTGTATTCAGTAAGGCTCTTTTTATGCACTTCATGCTTTAAGTCAGCTCTCCTTAACTCTTCCACTTTCTGAACATAGACAAGACCTTACACAGAACATTTATCTCAGCTCGATCTGTTAATTCAGCCTTGTCCCTCCTCCTGCTTTGACAGATGGGCACTGGCACAGCGAGTTCTCGCTGCTTCACTCACTACCCCGTGCAGCACCCACACTTCTCAGCCACCTTCCTTCCCCACAGCTGTCCATCTGAGGAAGTGAAACTTCTGTGATCAGCGCTGCAGCTTCAGCTGTCCACCACGGACGAAGCCCTGGCAAGACAAAGCCTTCAGCCCCTTCCCCTGCAGGAAGGTCGGGACGTTTATTTCTCCTTGCTCTGGTCAGTTTTGACATGTACAGGGCTTGTGTTAGTTTGTTCTGCAGCCAGACAAGTAATATAGCACCAAATGACCTGTGAATTTACTCACTCACTTCAGCGCAGTTAATGGGCAAAGATGTTTTGGGCTACTGAAACCCTCAAACTTCAAAGCCAGTGGAAATAAATGTTTTGGAGAAAATGAAGTCCGAGTGTAAACCAGAGGCAGACACTGGCTTTTGCAACATCACCTCACATTGCTGAAACAAGGCAAAGAAATCTAGCAGCACAAAGAAAAAGGAGTTCAGTCAAAGAGAAAAAAATAGATGGCACATGGCTAGCTTCATCACATTAACAGCACCAGATATAAAACAAGTATGTAAGTTTTTCTTCTGCCTTTGAAGTATTTGATTTCTGTACAATCCTGGTCTTCCAAGAATCAGCCACAAACCGGACTGGCAATTCTGAATGGTGATGGGGGTTTGCTTCTCTCCAGAGAGTTGGGAGGCAAAAATATAATCTGTCTTTGACCAAACTCAGAGCCATTCTGGCAGCTCAGCCTCATAAATATTTTAAATGTCTATGTGCTATCATACCCTATCTCTCCCTACAATAAGTCACAGGACAGATATGCTGGAGCAACAAACAAGTAAAATAATAGCAACAAACACACTGCATAGATTTCCTGGTTGTTTTTTTTTAAAGGTAGGAAATAAAATGTCTCTCTCCCCCCACCTGCACGATATTCACATTCTCACTTCCACAAGCATTACATTTTGGGACCAATTCTATGGATGTGATACGAAAGGAAAAGCTATAATGCAAAGTCCAAGCAGAAAATAAATTACAGAATAAATTCTACAGCAATGTAGAGAGGAAAAAAAAAAATCAGCAATTCTAATCCAGACAGTGTATATACATACTCTTAATTACACAACACTCCTTAGATGTGTAATTTGAAAAGCAAATAGAAAACAAACAAAAATCCTGTGATTCTGTGAAAAACCCTTCCCCACAACAAAAACCTTCCAGAATTCAGTAACTGAAGATCAATGATCACTGGTTATCTCCTCTCCAGAGTTATCGGTCTCATTTTTCTCAATACTATGATCTGCAACAGTTTCCACTCTCACCAGACATACTTGTAAATAAGTTCATTATTAACATCACTCAAATTGAAAAAAGATAAAGGGAGGGGCCACTCTTTTAAATTTGTAAAGCATAACTTGCAGTTTTTTCTTCAGTTATGTAGCACACTGCTATCAGAAATCTGCACTCATACAACTATCAGTACAGAGAGTGTTTCTTGCACCTTCTGCACAATTTCTCTGTATCTCAGTTTCAGAGACATAAAACAGGGATCATTTTTCTCTACCACACAGCAGTCTTCTAAGGCTGGATTAGTAATAGAGTTATGTGGCTGCAGAATTTTTGCACTGAGAAATCACTAGCACTTAATTTCCACAGAGCAAAGTGCCATTTTGTAGTTTTACACCATTACCACTGAACAGAGAGCTGCTACCATCTGGCCTTTAACAGGAGATATAAATCCTGCTTATAAGTAACTGTGGATAAAAAATGCAGAAAAGTTGATGAAAGATGATTTGTGCACACAAATGATAGAGTGATAGAAAAGATGCTTTTTCTGTACAGTTACAAGGGAAGCTGAAAGGAAGCCTAGTGCAGAACCAGGATTTTCTGACTTTTGTTTCTACCATTATACCACACTCCAGGAGGAGAAGCAAAGACTTTCTTCTGCCCTCCAAGTAAAAAATACCTAAATAGAAAATAACGCACAACATTTATCAAGTCTGCTCTGAACAAAGGAAGGTGCTAAACTGACTGACACAGAACTATTTACATAAGGAACAAGAATAACTTTTACTACTACTTTTAGCAACTGTAAGCCTGTATGCTTTGCAAGCTCTCCTAGTTTCAGTACTCTCAAAAATCATTCTCCTGCTTCTGGCTACATCTGAAGAGAGACAGAGAACACTGCTTGCAATTTCTTTGATGTGACTGGGAACTTGCGTTGGGATAGAAAAAAAAATTAAACTCCCACAGCACGTGTACAGTGGGTATGCTGCATTATTCCTCCCCTTTTCACATCAGCCACCTGGAAACTGGAACATGGCACCAGTATGGAAAACTGTTTACACAGCGAAGAAAACACAGTGTGATGACAACAAAAGGATGCATCAGGTTGAAGATATTGAAGCATCAATTTGAACTGAGTAAAACTGCATGGGGAAGGCTTGAGACATACTGCAGTTTTATTTGCAAAGCTATAAGTCTTAGAATATGTTATAAAAAGAATACTCAGAAATTTTTAATATCATATCAATAGCCAGACTTTCTCTACCTGTACCTTATAGGTAGAAATATTTAAATAAAGCAGTTTGTTTCCATTCAGCACAGAAAAGAATTCCCAGAACACTTTAAATTTAGATTTCTTCATTCACTATATTATTGTTACCATCACACTCACCCAAAAAGAGGTGAAATCCTAATTAGCATTCACCAAGAGAAGATGGAACCTCCCTTTTAAAACAGTTTCTGAAAGAACTGTGATTGTCATGAATTGTGAAAGTGAAGCACTCGAATCTGTTTGGTAAAGCCAAAGGGAGGGATAGGTGTTGTGTGACAGGTATGATTGCTCAGGCACAGTAAGACAGTGGAGCTGCTGCCTACAGACAAGTTCCAAGCACACACATGTGCACACTGCTTGTTCAGTAAAATCAAGTCTGAAAGCTCAACGTGACACAAAGAGTTCCCATTTTAAAGAGGGCACACTTTGCCATAAGAATTTTCCATGGCCTGGGTCAGCAAACATCTGCCTGAATAAAACACAAAAATCTGATTACACCTCATTATCGGGATTGTATTCAATGGAAGAACAAAGGCCTGGGGGCCTGCTACAATTTTGAGTATTTCAGTAACATAAAAAGCTTCACTATTTCAAAGTTACTAAATTACCAGCAAAAAGGCTTGAGGTTGTAAGGAAAGTGAGATTTCTTGCCCTGCTCAGCCCATGTGCGTCACAGCACACCTGGAAGTCTCCCAGAGTAACCAAGGGTAGGCCAAATGTGTCACTTGGTAGCAACAGCCAGTCCTTTTGCTATTCATCATCAGCATCCAGGCTTTCCATCCTCTTAAGATGGTTCCATTGCAAGCATTGATTTGATACGTACACATCGCATCTTGAACTGTATCTTTGTACTTATTATGCAAAGGTGACACTACTCTGTCATGTGGTACCAGCTTCCAGAAACGTCTCCCCACCTTAACTTCTTTGCTGGAAGGGATGTTCTGTATAAGGAGTTAAGATCCCACCAATAAAACCTAAGCTGATCAGAGATGATGTTGGCAGAACCACAAGAAGGCTCTGTGGCTGTTCTCTGAAATAATTATTTTTGTTTCACACACTGGTTGCTCATACTTAAGTCTCTGTTTTTGTAGCTCCAAACCCATCAGGATCTGCCTTGTTTCTTGTTGGCTCACAGAGACCAGAAGACATTCAAACAGTGAGAAAAGCCTCACGTCCTGCTCCTCACTCCCCCATCCCCCTGCTGCTTCCCCACCAGCTCCGATCACCTCCACAGCCCATCCCGCCCATCTCTAAGCAATGTTGAAACAAGACAGACGAGTATTCCATGAAAAAAACTGCAAGGCTGACCATTTTAAAAGGCTTTCTAGGGCAGCAAAGAAGAAACTAACCCCTTAGAAGACCAACCAAGGTTTCCCTAAGCTCAACTATGGCACAGCACAGGAGGAAGACGAGTGCAGAACACTTGTTCTGTGAGGTTAACAAGGCAGCAGGTTTCTGCTTCTCTAGGTCTTAATGGGGTTGTCAACCCTAAGAGGTACTGACAGTTCTCACAGTGAGGTGAACACAAACAAATCAGGATAAATTGCAGTCTTCCTATAGTTAAGAATAGCTCAAGAGTGTTTTCTTTTTTTTTTTTAAATTACAGTTCGTTGATTTTTACCTTTAACTGCAAGTCAAGTAAGCATCCTCCTTTTAACAGCTGTTGCTAAAAGTAGCAGTATTACTCTTCCCCTTACAGCATATGATCTAGTTCCCTAAGAACAAGTTTGTCTGAAATAATTTTATTTATTTATTGAAGTCAGCATTTTTTTTTCCCCAGGAGGAAGCAGGCTTTGTGCACTGTAAATGCTTTATTAGGGTCCTCTCCAGACAACAGGACTCAATCTATGGGCAAAAATGCCCATATTCCTGTTTCCAGCAGAGCAACAGGAAGGGAGACAGGGGACTGCACTGTCACCTGCCACTGTACCACAACATGAGCCACTACCAGCAATACTAAAGTGACTGCTGATGGGTCAGGTGAACAACCAGCACTGAAAATGCAGGCAATTCCTGCTTTTACTGCCATTTTCCCTTGCAATACAGCTTCTCCTGAGGCAGCTAGAGCAGGAGGTGACTCCAGTAACAGATGGGGAGCAGAGAAACACAGAAATGTATCTAGCAGCTCCCTGCTCCAAAAATACACCGCACAAATGTCCACATGGAAGCACAAACTGACACAAACCCTAGTTCCAGGCACAGGGAAGGAGGCTGGGCAGCCAGCAGCTTCTGCCCTTGCAGATTCCCCAGTGTCTAATAAAAGGTGAAGGTACTGGATTTTTACCTGCAGCCATAGGGTCTGACCAAGACTCCTCTCTTCTATCCAGAGGCCCTTTGTCACACAACCCACGGAAATAAAAGCTGGAGGTTTCCACCCTTGCAAACCTTAGTTGAAATTGTCTGCCAAAACTTTCTGATGTAACGATAGAGGCTCAAGGTTCAAAACCAACAATACAGCAGAAAACTTGTCATAACCACTGACAGCATGGACCCATCAACCATAACAGTGTTGTATGGCTGGAGAAAACAGGTGTCCTGGCTCTCTGGAAGAGGGGCAGCAGTGCTGGTGTGGAGCTGTGGCAAGCAGGTGATGTGTCAGGGGCACTCCCTCACACCCAGCTCTCTGTAGGGCCCTACTCCAGCACTCTCCTGGCAGCAGCTTCAGGCTTTTCCCTTTTCCTCCCAGAAAAGAGGGAAGGATGTGTGGGGACAGGAAGGAAAAGTTGCCTTTTCTCCCCCCACTGTCCAGGTCTCAAGCACTGTACACTTATAATTCCAGCACTAGGGGTGATCACACACTCTCAGTCCTCCAGCAAAACATCCCTTGATTACATCCGTGGCTATGAAAATTCAGGGTGTTAAGATTACTCTTGGCGAGCCTTCAACTAAAAATTTTTAAAAATCAAAACCTATTTAGTATGGGGGGGGGGGAAAGGAATCTATGGAAAAGGAAATAATTCCTTTACTGCTTTAAGACCGTCTGTCCCAGTATCTTGAATGGATATGTAGACACTGGAGTTTAGAGTAGGCATCTACAGGGAAGAAGGTAAACCATTTTAGCAGGAAAGAAAAAAAAAAAAAAAACACACCACCAAAAAAAAAAAATTAAAAAAATATAAAAGCAGAGCTTACAACCCATTATTCCCTTTCCCACATGCACAAATTACAAAAAGGGGAGTGGGGGGGAAGGGGTGTGAAAACACCATAGTATTTAGTATTTTTTTTTAAGTATATTTCAAAAAGTGTTAACAGTAAACAAAAGCCATCCTAAATATGCCTCAAAACCAAGTAACACTGTTATAAATTCTTTCAGTTTCTGTGGTATGAGAGGAAATGGTAAAAATGGGTCAGGCTTTCTCATTCTTAGAATTTTCTTACATGTCAAAGATGAAGGAATGCAAAGGGAATTCACTCACTCAAGAGACACTTACTCCAAGCACTCCATCCAGTTAAGATCTGCTCTTGAAGAGAAAAAGAAGTTTAAAAATCTTGTTCTCTTGAAATTTTTCACAGCTTTATACAGCTACTGCTCAAGTTACCTACAGGAAATGACAAACCACTAAATCAGTTTTCCAAGAGACACAACTGATAAAAACACAGCCAAATAAATTTGCCCACCTGTCAGCACGGCCAGAGCTGTAACTCCAGAGTTATAACCATGTCAAGCGTCACCCGGAGCTGTCAAGGTTAAATCCTCTGCTAATAAACCAAAGATAAATCAGCAACAGGTCGGTTTGGAAATTTACAGATCTGAGTTAGATCTTTGCTGGAAAAGAGAAGTCTTGACAGCTCTTTTTTTGTTCTTTTGAATATCTTCCTGTGTACTGACATAAACAAAGGGATTCAGAGTTTACTCAACGAGCAGACACTGAAAGTCAAGGAAATTCACAGTACTCACTGAGTGGTGGCAGACTACAGCATGCTGCCAACTGGATTCAAAAATCCAGATTCTCCAGTTACTTTATTCAGTACAACTTTTGGTATTAACAGCACCGGCTATGCAAACACTCTTCCCAAGCACAGCTGGGAGGGGAAAGTTAGTTTATGACACCTGATGCAAAAGCAGAGGCATCACTGCATCAGTTTAGCCCTAAAGAAAGGTCAGGACAGCTATCATCCCAGGGCATCAGGCAGCCACATACCTAATGGAAGAGCTGACTTAGGGAATGCCTTTTGTCTGCCTGGCCTAGGCAAAAGGTGACAGGGCTTGTTCTGACAGGAGCAGATGAATAAACGCTCCCATCAAAGCTGCACACCCATCAGAACCCACATCTCCCACCGCAGCAGCCAGTGCCACCCACCCAGCAGCCCCAGACAGCTCTGACCCGTCCTGCAGCACCAAAGGCAGCAAACAGCACCTCTTGGGAGGGAAAAGAAGCCACTGAACATGAAGGGTGACTGCTCATTACAGGTGCTTGTGGAAGTGGCACGCAGGAAATGAGCAGCAGTAATAGGGGAGAGAGAGTCTTACAACACCCTGGATTTCTCTAATTCAGCTGTTCCTGGAACTAGAAATTATTTTGCCCTTGTGATGTCTGGTCAGCACCAAAGCCATTTTTCAAAACAGATCCATTAGAAATGAAAGGTCAGAGCTGCTTGTGTGCTGTTAAGCTGATACAGCAGCTCACCCCAAACAAAGCCCACAGAACGACTGCAGGAGTGTGCACATGAAATAGAACCCAAAACTAGTTTGTGCTAAAATAAATACACAGGGCCACAGAAACTGCAGCTCAGCAGCTGCAGACAGTTAAGCAGCTGCAGAGCCTGGCCACAGCTTTGGAGTAATCCTCAAGAAAGCCTCCTTAAATAATAATAAATTAGAAACAAAAACAACCCCAATAATGACTCTCCACTACAAAGAGAGCATCAACAGGCAAACAAGAATTACTTCTGCACTGCTCACCTTTACAGGTTTGCAGGCAGCTAGAAAACTGTAGTTCAGAAGGGCACTGATTCATCTCAAAAGCTTGTGCACTTTGAAGCCCTACAGTGACAGCACAGGGCACTGATTCAGGATCTGGGTGATTCAGCTGAAGCACTCTAAGATGCTCTTGCCTGCAGCTGTGGCTCATCTCACGGCTCTGGCAGATTTTCCTCCCCATTGCATCAGGGCAGCATTAGGGAGGTGTGCCTTCCCCTCAGCTGCTGCAGGTCACACTCGCCTCACAAATGGGAACTGAAGTTGATGGCACTTAATACTAACACACCTCGCAGCCTCACTGTCACCCTGCCTCTGCTTCAGGGCAGAACACAGCTGCTGCTTAGGGACAGTGACATCCCCACTCCACTCCTGAATCCAGAAAACCTCATGAGTCAGAGCCTCAGACAACAGTGATGTTAGTTATGGTTCTACTAATTTTAGCTCGTGCTTAACCCACAGCTCCCAAATCCGTGCAATGCCTCTCCAGGTGCCAAAAGCCACAGCTACCCTATACCTCAACTGCCAAAACACACAGCTTCCAAATGAGAGCCTCTGGTGAACTTACAGAGACTGTACACTGCAAAAAGACATTTTTCAAATAAAGACGGGAGGAAGAAAACAGGGACAGCTTTATTTACCCTACTGCTTTGTGCATATCTTAAAATAAGGAACAAAAGTTCATCTGCACAGTTTCTGGTGTTTCAGAGTCCACTCCAGGACACATAAGACAGACTTTGTGCAGATGGTAGCTCAAGGAGTGTCCCACAAGGTAGCAAACAGCCTACTAGGGCCAGGTCCTACCCCAGGGAGTGAAAGGGAGAGAGGGGCAAGGGAAACAAACACACACTTCACACACTCTCCTCAGAGTAAACTGAGAAAGCTTCTAGAAGTAAATAAACACACACACACCCGCCCCCATATTCTCATAAAGCCACCCAAGCAGAATGCTTTTACTACCCTAGCTGAAGGGTTTGTTTTATAAGGAGAGTTTCCTCATATTTAGTCAACCTTACCAGCCTCCTCCTCCTTCTCTCCTTATTCACACTAAGCTGTGAAAGGGACTTCAGCCCTCTCCAACCAATTAAAAACTAATTGAAGCAACAGACTGGCACTATACAGCCTAAGCAGCCTAAGCTCATATGAGGCCTACACAATGTCACAATGTTTTGTTTTATTTTATTTCACCTCATAGCACAAAGAGCTGAAGAGAATATTCACAAGGATGCAATCCTAAAAAAAAAAAAAAAACAAACAAACAAAAAAAAAACAACTAAATCTTTATTGCAATTCAAGTCCACTGGGTTCAAATGAGCAGCACACTTTCTTTACTGCATGTGTGCACCACAGTGCCTGCAGGTACAGAGCAAGGTTCCAAAATCTCTGCGAGGAAGTTATGCACACACAGATACTCTCTCAAAAAATAAAGCTATGTTAGAACATAAGGTAGCGTATTTTATTCATTCAAGAAGACATCTTCACCACTTTAACTGACCATTAAAATGAAATTTGGATATAATATAAACTTGGATACAATTGAACATTTTCTGCTTTTGCTAATTCTTTACCGCTAGGACAGGAAACAAGGAATTCCTGAAAAGAAACTAATTCAAACAAGAATTCAGAACAAGTCTTTAGGCCAAATCTTTCTACCCTACAGATACTAAACTTTGTGCCTGCATCTATCAATGCATTCTTTTAGAAACTAGACACAGAACCACAAACACTCTTAAAACATGGCTGCAAATAGACAATAGATATAAATGTGCAGCACTGACAACCTAAAAAGCCATCAGCAAGAAAGACTTCACCAACACCCATACCTTTCCTACTGAAATTTCTTTACTGCCAACATGCAGACAACAACTTTGACAAGAAATTCCTAATTTGTGGTCCATGGAATAGACCAAAGGCTGTTGAAAAGGTCAGGAGAGGAGCTTGGAAAGGTAGGGAAGGAAAGCAACTGGTAGTAAGGAGCTGGGATTGGTAGACAACATCCTGACAGAAGTCAGGCAGAGCCCATAAGAACAAATGTAGGTTTCTGCAATGAAGGGTTGTCTTTTTGATACAAAGAAGAGAGATGCAAAGTGACAGAAGAGAATTGTTTTTGTGTGTGGACAGTAAATGTGTTTTAATTGACTGCAGAAAGAAAGGGGGAAGACAGCTGTAAGGCAGCTGGTGGTGATTATTTGGAAAGAGTATGTTTGACACACAATTTAAGCCCTCAAAAAATCCTCAGTCAAAACCAGAAATGAATGGCAAAGAAAATGCTGAAGTTATGTGTAAATGGAGATTATTTAGTGTGAAATCAGAACTCAATAAAAACCATAAGGACAGAGAACAATTTAATTGAGAAGAACAGAAGATAAAACGTAAGAGAAATTGCATGGTGCTTTCCTTGCACAAGTCATACATGCTACACTACACCTGTATCAGCAGCTCTCCCATCCGATCAAAAACTCTGCAGAGCAAGCCCATGACACAACAGCACAGCAAAACTAATTCAAAGAGATTCCATATGACCATCCTTTATAGTCAAATGCACTTAGGTACTCATGAAATCCCCTCTAACAACCGTGCAAAGCAAGAAAATTAATTGAGCAACGTGACAGGCTGACCCCATGCAAGCAAACAAGGATTCTACAGCAACCAGTTAAGCCCAGCTCTTTTGGTGGCCGTCGGCACGGACGGTTTTGCTGGAAAGCAGCAAGCAGAAGGCAAGCAGATCAGTGTGAACCGTGGAATCTCAAAAAGCTCATTTCTCTCCTGTGCACAACGCATGCCAAATCTTAAGACTCCTGCAGCACCCAGTTATTAAACTACAATAGAAGAGGAAAACAGATTCCTAAAGCCTTTCGGGTGGGGGAAGAAAAAAAAAATTATTAAGCCTTACTTCATTTCCAAAAGAGAAATATGTGTGTTTGAGAAGAGAGAACCTACTTCAAACCACACCTAATCAAAATAAAAATAGGCAACTTGCCTCATGGACATGAAGCCTGTCTTCAGTTAAAACTTCTGAACATACTAAAAGTTTAACCCTTTTAAACATCATTGCTCACTGTATCCGTAAGCGGGCTTTAAAAGCCAAGCAGTTTATGTAAGAGATGACAGACATGACAAAAACACTGTACAAAAATTATATGTTTCTTTATCTCTAAAGCAACTCCTGAACACAAATCCTGTATAAAAGCCTCTATGTTTACTCTTTTCCAGCCTTTGTAAGCAGTTAACACCTATGTTCAAGTGAGCAGCTTTCTTGCTCATAAAAGCATCCAATGAACAGTGACAAGTTAGGAACTTGGCAACCTCAACTCTTGAAGTTCAGCCATTCTCTGTGGAAACCAGTCAATATTACATTTGAAGCCTCTGCTGAGTCCTTGACTTGTGATATATCTCACAACAATAAGGAAACAAAAAAGCCACCCCAAAGAGCTCATGTGTTCACCAGTAGATGCTTCAGCTGCTCTATAAAACTGCTATTAGAGCTTCAGGTCCAAGTACTGGAACTGATCTCTGGGTCAAAGGAGAAGTTTCCTCCTCTGCTGAGCCTGGATCCTGGGCAAGCCCCGACTCAGCTGCCTGAACAGAGGCCTCCAGCAGCTGGGCAGCCCCAGGGCACACAAGAGATTCATGCCGGGCTGGCAGCTTGAACCAGGATCAACAGGAGACCTGGGGCTTCTTCAAACTGGCAGCTGGGACTGGCTGTAAAATGTAAACCCAAAGGCATCCCAAACAGGGCCTGACACCGATACTCTGCGTCCCCTGCACAAGTCACAGCACTCCACCTGCCAGGGACACCCAGCACACTCCTGCCCCACACAGCAACCCTGACAGCACAGAGCAGCAATTACAGCTGTTTCTGTAGAAGCCTAAGCAGAATGAACGAGACTGACTTCTGGTTTTATTCAGTGACGCTGCACTGAGGATAAGCACTGAATTAACTCCCTCGTATCACACGTGGTCCCTTCAGGCCAGGGCTGCAGTTCACTGGTGAGGCTGTGTGGAAAATCCTGAGCTGCCCCAGCTTAGTCCAAAGACGAACAGAGGATGACACACTCCAGCACTTTCAAGCAAGCACCTTTCAAAAAAATCAACTGCTTATATGATTAATGCAAAGTACTGTGTTTTTGCAGTAGCAGGAGTCACTAATCCATATTAAAGACCAAGACTACATTTGTTTATTTATTTATTTTTAATGAAAGGTTCTAAATAAACCAACTGTTCAATTTTTCAAAGGTACTGAGCAGCCACAATAATTAGGTCTGGGTCAATGGGAGCTGCCAAAATGCCACAGAAGTGACTCAGTCCTGTTAATTATCTGAAAAAGAAGGAACAGTGACAACACTGGACACTCCATCACGGCCTATCTCCCCCAAACACACCACCAATGAAAAGCAATCATTTGAGAGTGGCTATCTGCAGCCATTAGTAGGGACAAGAATCAGAAATTATAGGAGAAAAAGCAAGAAAAGGTTTCAGCCCAATCTGGCCAAATGTTGCTGTACCTAGAGATAACCTTTTAAAAAAGTGCAGCAGCAACACCACAGCAGTGGCAACTTCTCACAGTGCCAGGAGAATGCCAGAAAAAAAAAGAGCAGGACCTATACTCTAAGTTTAAAACAAAACTAAAAAACTCTAAGTTTAAACTAAAAAACAGAAAACAAAACAAACAAAAAACTTCCTCCAATCAATACAAGTCCAGAGGAAACAAAGTGTATTAAAGCCAATCAGAAATTCACTCAACCTTGCAAACCATCCACAATCAGTACAAAAATATTCTAACACATCAGTCATTTTCTGAAGAGTCAGACAAATGCAAACCTAACAAAAGATAGCAGTTCATGAAGAGGCACACAGCCTGTTTTGGTCATGCACAATCCTTGCTCATAGACACTTCTTAGTTCCAGTGTGTTTATGACTGTGTTGTCATTTACTTTTAAATATGAATGGAGCATTCTTCTCCTCCAGAAACACTGCATTGTTAAAATGCCAGTACATTAAAATAACTTACTGCTTACTACATTTCAATCAAACAAACTACAGACTACAGCACTGACACTTAATATATATTGACTGCTTTCAGCAAGAACAGCATATGGAGCTCATTTCTTGTGTTTTGTTCTCACAGGGACCAAACCCAGAGGCAAGCCTTAGAAACAGAGGAAGCAGTGATCCTGTCAGCTTGCACAGAAACTGTATCTTCTCCAAAGTTACAGAAACACTTAGTTGAAGGCTCTGAAAATGCATAAATATTTAACCCTTCGTTTCTATAGGAGTTTGATTTACAGCAGAAATACAATATTTTAGGTTGCATGCTTAAAGAACACTTTGGTTAAGGTTCTCAAAATAACAGGAAGTAGAATCAAAAAGCTTACAGTCAAAGGACTTTATGAATTATGTTTTCCCCTATTGTGATTTTTCCTAGAATTCATCCACATTTCACCACCTTTGTAATAACCAACATAAGCACTGATCTTGTCTATATTTAAATTCAAGAATGTGAAATAAAGTTTCAGAAGGACAACTTTTTTGCAAAAAACATTAGTTGCATACTTAAGGTTTGGAATGGCTCTCACTTCTTCATACCCAGACATTTTGCTAGGTGGGCACTCTCAGTTATGATTAACCAATAGGCTGCCTGTTTCTAAAATAATAAGATACTTCACAAGAGAACTTTTGTGTATGACTTTTTCTTAAGCCAAGGAAAGGTTAGCTGCAATTCCAACGCAAACATTCCCCTACAGGATTTATACTTTTGCGCCAAAGCATTCTGCAAATTCTCAGCAACAAGCGAATCAAAATGAAAATGAAACCTAAAACAGCCTAGCTAATGCAAACAGAACATAATAAGTAATAAACCAAACTGCTGAAATAAACCTGTTCATTTAAATTACTGTGGAAAACACCTCGGCCTCTTTGGGACAGCAGTTCCCATGAGATAATCAGGACAGCCTCTTTCAACTTCTACATGTTTCCATTTGTACTAAGTGAAAGCAAGTTCAACTTCCAGAAAAAAAAAATCTGTTTCTTAAACATTCTAGGCATGAAGACAACTTGCTAAAAAAAATCCAAAACGTTTAACCTGACAGTGCTCCTTTAAGACAGAGCAGTGCACAGCCTTCCAGCATATTTGACAGTGACTTCCTACTCCAAGAGATAGAATTTAAATTTGTAGAGGCAATTACTCATAACCAGTGAAAGCAGCCAATGCAAGTGCCAAACTTGCCAAGAAGAAAGGCCAAGTATTAGAAAGGAAGCTGCAGTTTATTACAAGGCAATTTGAACATCTCAGTCCACGAGGTCTGGAAAGTATTTTCTTCATCCGTTGACACTACATGCTCACACTAATGTGAAGAATTATGTCAGTAATATCAATATTCCAAGTATTTATATAATGGAGATCTTCCCCTGACTATTTAAAAGCTGCCTCTAGCTCTTGCCTAGCAGATTTATTTAAGCTCATTTTGCACAGGAAAGATGACGTGCCAGACCCACACCATTAACTGCTGTCTAGTCAGCTCCAAAGCTATCCAAATGGACCACCACCTCACAAAATTCCTGTCTGACTGAACAAACACCTTAAGGCAATTCCCAAGGACCTGTCTCTTGCCTCTTCCTGTTAAAACATGGAAAGGAAAAATGGAAAAGGAGAAGGAGAAACATGACCTCCTCAGGTAAGGAAGTCAAAAATCAGAATGGGCATCCAACCCAGACATCCCATGATCACCATGTCCAGGACTGATTTCCAATGCCTCTGTCAAACAACACAAGTGTCAGTAGACAACCCTCAGCATCACCAAGTTGCATTGGCAGTTGGAAAAGAGCTCATGAGAAATATTAAAAATAAATAAATAAAAACCAAACAAAAAAAGCTCCACTAAAAACCGAAAACCAACAACCAAAACCACACTAAGCCACAGATGCAAGCTAACAAACATACCCTCCTCTGCAAAGTAAAAACAATGCCAGCCTAAAAACCAGTAGTACAGAATAAATCTAGCAGGTCCAGGGTAACCATGCAGCAAAGCCAGCATTCACTGAGAAAGAGAAGCAGCAAATGCAGCTGCTTCTGCAATGGGCTGGCAAGAGAAGGTAAGGGGATGCAAGAGCAATGCACCTAACACACAACACCCAGTGAGCAACATCCTTCCTATTTCGGCACCAGCAGCTTACTCCATCGTTTTTTACAGCAACATGAGCTGCTTCTTACCATTTTTTGGTGCACTCAACCATCAGTTCCTGGTAAGAGGCCACAAACTGGAACTTGGATGCATGTTTCCCAACACGCTGCAGTCTTTTCCAAACTGAAGCCATGATGGTAAGAAATAACAGTCCTCTTACACAGCAGCAACTGCGTAAACACCAGTGTAGGTTTCAAAGAGTGTGTGTGCTTGATACTAGCAGATTTATATACAGACACAGTAAAAAGAGTGTGTGAGAAACTTGACGGGATGTCTACAATTCATATTCTGCCTCTCCCCTCCTCAGGGTAAATCCCAGTCTAGCAGAATGGCTCATCACTGGCCAGGAGCAGCATGAAGTAGCAGTAGACACGTAAGGGAAAGGAAGTTCTCTCATGGAATCATCATTCTTCACGCAGCAGACCAAGGGAAGACTGCAGGACTGGAAGACAAGTAAGACGGAGAGAAAGCATTGGTTAATATACTTCATACTAAGTGCTGCAATTGCACGTGATCTGGTACCTTTCAAAAAACTACAGTAAACCACGAGAACGTAGCCCCTTTCTGTTGCCATCCACGCACCACCTCCCCCCAACCCCAATTAAGTAAATAAATAAAAATACTGCAGCAATCTCAGGAATTCAAACCACGAGACTGTTCAGAAACATATCATCATATCCTACTATCAGCAGCATCATAACTGGCAACAACAACAACAAAAAAGGGCAGCTCAGGGCCACACTGAGTCCTTGTGAAGCATCTCCAGGAAGCAATGCAAAGTGGCTGAGGTGCTGCCAATATGCACCCAGAGGGACAGGGGGAGATGAAGTTCTTTGTCTCGACGACAAAAGGTGTAACAGTTGTTTCCTCTAGCACACCTCTGCTTTCATTTCTCTGTCCAAAGAGATCAGCCAAGAAGACAGAAAGGGAGTGCTCCTGCCCGAATGCCTGTGCCAGGATGAGGAGGACAAGAGAGGAAGGGGCATTTCCCGAGTCCTGGCTACCCAGGATTCTCCATCTTCCTCGCTGCATCATATTGAAATGGAAACGTCTCTCCATCCTGCACTGAAGAATGATCACCAGGGAGGTGAAAAGGGAGAGCAGAAACCCAGGTGGGTCTCCTCCCTCGAAATGAAAGCAGCATCTGCGCTGGGTGCGGAGGGAAAAACCTCTTCGTTAGGAATACAGGGAAGCACAAGCTGGCCGCAGCCGGCGAGAAGTCAGGGTAGGATGGCATCAAAGCTGGAGAGGAGGCTACCTGAAGCAGAACGGCCCCCGGGAGAGGGGGTCCCCACGGAGCCCCGGGGCAAGGAGCGCCTCGCTCCGCCTCAGCAGCCCGTGTCACCTCCGCGCCCAGCCTGCCGGGGCAGCGCCCCCCGCCCTTGGCCGGGAGCCGGAGCCGTTTAAAAATTAAAACGCCACCGGCGAGGAGCGAGGAGGGTGAGCGGCGGCTCCGGGAGCGGACGGGTGGCTCCCCGTGCGGCACTCACCTGCCGCCGGCTCCTCGCGGGCGGTCCCGCCGAGCGGGCGCGCTGGCACCACACGGCAGTCGAGAGTCAGCGCTGCCGCTGCCCATTACTGCAGCAGCCCCGCCGCCGGCAGCGCCCCGCGGCTGTCCCCGTCCTCCCGCAGCCTCATGGCGATGCGCCGCACCCCCGCCGCTCTCCGGGCCGGCCGGGCAGACAGCGCGGCTCGCAGCGCGCCTCACGCCGCCACCATCGCCCTCCTGCCGGTGCTGCGCCGCGCCTCACCCCTGCCCGCCGCTCCCCCGCCCGCCGGGTCCCGCCCCCGCCACGTATTGGCCCCGCCGCGGGCCCTCAGCAGTCCGTTGGATGTCGCGCCTGTCAATCATCTCCGCAGAGGGGAGGGAGTGGTGAGGGACGAGGCGTTCTCATCTCTCCCCCCCCAGCTCCACCTCTGCTCTGACTAGTCGCAGGAGGCGGGGCTCCTTGTGAAGAGGGGCTATCGATAGGTCAGCGTGGCCGTCTGTCAGCGCTAAGGCTGCCGGCGATTGGCTGCCGTGCTCCCTAGAGCCGCTGGATGGGCGCGGCGCGAGGAGCGGGCTGTCAGTGGAGGGGCGTGGCCCCGCCGCCGCCCCCGGGAGTTGCCAGCGCCCCAAAGCCGGGGAGCGGCGGGAAGGGCTGGGGCAGGGACGGAGGGAGCCGGGGTGGGAACCTAAGATGCCTCCCGTGAGGTGGGCGACGGGCGGCTGAAGGGAGGGATCGGCCGTGGATCGAGGCGGTGGGAGGGGAGGAGGAACCGCGGCGAGGGACGGTCCCCGCGCTGGGCCCGCCTTGAGGAGGGGTCGGTCAAGCCTGGCCAGGCCTGACCCCAGTCCTGCGGCGCAGGCCTCGGTCCTTCGGGGGTTCCGGGTTTCGGGTGCGGATGGGAGATTGATGGAAATTGAATACCGCGGGCAGGACGGTATTTCTTTGGTGATATAACCTGCGTGCTCAGGGGACGGCACCCAGGCGGCGGGGGCTGGATGTTCTGCGCAGTTTTGCGTTAAAGTATCGGCAGGGGAGAACGGAGCAGTGAGAGGGGGTGATCCCTGTGGGATGCGGCTGTGAATTCCCCGCAGCCACGCTGGCTGACCGCTTTTACACTGCAGTGCCATGAAGGAGGTGTCGGGACCCAGATGCACACCCTCGGTGCTGGGTTCCAGCATTAATCTAAAATTAACCGGTGGCTTACCCCGGCTCCCGCTGCTTGTTGCCCACCCGCCCTCTGGACACCCGTACAGGTGTATTTAAGTTTGGGATCCCAAAGCGCCGTTTGCTGATGGTGAATTCCAGAGTCGGGGTAGTGTGGTTGCGTGATCTCCGGGAGCTAATCCTAAACCTATCAACCAGCTAAGTCAGAAACTAAGTCAGCTATCAAGTGGAAGCACAGGGAAATAAGGAAGATAATGCAGTGGAGCTCTGAGAGCAGCTGTAAAATTGAAGCCTCGGGGCATTACAGTTCTCTGTATTCTTTCCCATGACAAACCGAATGGAGTCCAAGCCTGTTCCACAGTCTGGAAAGCTCCTTATCCCAGTGTTTTCCTCCTTTCCTAAGCTGCCTCTCGCTGTGCTGGCATATCACAGAGGCTGCCAGCTTTCAGTGGCTGGAGTGAAAGGAGAGAAAGAATGACTGTGTGGATGGCCACGGGCCTAAGCTGAGCTAAGTTACTTCGGAGAGGTTGAATATTTGGGCTATTGAAAAGGCCAGCCCTTTGCTTATAATGTATTACTCTTCAGCCCTTACCCCATCTGCTAGAGGGTGTGCACTTGGGTGGAGCTGTCCTGGAAGAGGCGGCGATTCTCCTTTTTTTAAAGTATTATGCTAAATGTTGCTGTATGAAATGTTGCTGAGTAGTTGTACTACTCATACAGATTTTCTTGGAAAATGTTTTTTTTTTCTTCCCCTGAATATTTTTTAAATAAAATTTGAATATTTTGTACATTTGTGTTAATATACCTACCCCAGTTTTGCAGCTGGTCTATATACACAGAGTAATTCCAACACACTTGAGGGAGACATCACTGGGCTTTTAAAGTGCAGATCACCTGTTCGGGATTTGGGAAAAGTGGCCAGGATTTCCAGAGCACATCAGAATGAAAACATGCAGTAAGGAGCACACAGCTGCTTGGTTTTGACTTGGAAAATATCAGATGGAAAACTGGCAGCTGTGAAGTGGATCAAGCAAGTAAATTTAAAATTCCAGTGGCCCCGAGGAGGTCCTTGGTTCTTCATACCAGAGAAATACTGAGTAATCAGTTGTACTGATTTTATTTGGAAAGTTGTCTTTATTCTGAATATATTACCAAAAGTTAGTCTGGGAGCTTCTCTGATTTATCTCCCCAAAAACCTGCAGCACACAGGTTAATTCGTAAGACACGCCTATGAGCAAGATCTTACTTTCCTCAAACTGAGGTAGACATTTTCTGTCCAGTGGAATAGACACAGAAGGACTGGTGGTTTGTTCAGTGACTTGTATTTCAAACATCATTATTTATTAACATTTTCCATTTCCTTCATAGCTTTTGGATTCAAGTTACATCAGGCCTGGGAGGTACATGGCGTAAGGCTGCTTTTGCCTTTGTGTGTGGAGAAATACAACAGACAATTATCCTACAAATTGTCTTATTTTACAGTTTTTAAGAGCAGCTATCCTCAGTTCTTGCAATTTTAGGGAAAGCTTTAGGAGGTTTCAAAGGGTGTGAGGAATTACTGTGGAAGGAAGGGTGAGAATATCAGCTGCAGATTGGAAGCTGGAGGCCACCACAGCATTCTCATGTTACTGGACTAAGTCTTACACCAGACCAACTCAAAAAGCTCTTGTGACTTCTGCTGGCAGCTCACAGCCCAGAGGAACCAATAAATGGCAAAAAGGGATTAGCAAGGGCGTGGATGAAGAGCCCCAAAGCTCTTCTTGGGTCAGAGCACTCTGATGGATCAGCAAGGAATCCCCCGTGTTGATTTCATTTCCATGTTGCAAACATCTCTTGACTGGTTCTGCTGGCCACAAGCCTGGTATGTGGCAATGGCTCAGCTCAGGATCTGAGACAAGCTTTAGGGAAATGGTCACATTTTTACTTAATAGAATGTTATGAGCTTGAAAACAAGCAAAGCTGGTTTCACCAAGGTACCAAATGCTCTGCTTTAAGGTCAGTAGCTGAGTGAACAACTCTTGTGTGAATCCCAGAAGGGTCCTTCTGATTACAAAAAAAAATGGTGCTTCATTTTGCGTACAGTGTCAAATCTCTTCTGCAAGCAGGAAGAATAGTCATGTGATGAATAGGTAGGTATGGTTTTATTATTTAATGTGTATGACACAATCTGTTTAAACCATACGCGTGTCGCATCTGCTGCCTTCCTGGTGCCCTCCTTGCCTGTGGAAGGACAGCTGAGGAAATGTATTTGTGTATATTTGTGTTGTTTGTATATCATTTGTTCTGGAAGTGGCATGGGACAGGATGCTGAGAGCTGCTCAGGCTGGGAAATTGGTGGGGCTGACCACGAGCTGGCCCCAGAGCAACCTGACCCTGTTCTTTATAAGCAGCTGGTTTCACCGAGGACACTCTTACTACCCAAAAACTCATACTCTGTGACTCTTCTTTTCCCCTGAGACTCCCTCACAATCTCCACAGAAATCCCTCTGTTTGTTTTTTTTTTTTTTCTGGATTTTTCCTCTTGCTCCCTGGCTTTGACTGATGGTGGAAGAATTCAAGCTTCCTTGCCCAAGTACAGAGATGATCTATGCTCTATTTCTGTTATTCCTGTCAAGCTTTAAAACTCTCCAGCCTCTCCCTTATCCTTCAACGCCTCATCATCAGTGTGACTAAGGACAGGTTGTTCACCAGTCAAGAAATGACCTTTGCTAGGAATAGCTGTTATAAATCTCCATTTCCCTGTCCTTCTGTACATGAGCCTGCAGAAATGTCACTGAGGAGATCAAGGAATTGGATTGTGTCAGATTTGCAAGAACATTCTGCTTTCTGAGGCAAAGGTCTGTGTACATGAGGTTACCTACACCTGCCACGTATTAACCTCTTTGTATTTCTAGATCCCATCAAACCTTTGATCCCCTGTTAATGAAATCAGTGGAGAATTTGCACTGACCTCAGCACCATCTTCCTGCTCCCCAACATGTCCCTAACTGGTGCTCTACACCGTAACATTTCATTCTGTAATGGAACAGAAAACATCACATTATCTGCTCTTTTTCTTCGTTTCTTCACATCCCAACAATAATTTAAAAATCCATGGATATATATACGCACATAAGAAATCATAATATAGAGAGAAAAAAATATTAAATCCTCCCTTCTTCATTTGTTTCATGTTTGTTGCCAATAAAATTCCACTCAGATGTCATTTCACAGAGTGTGGTAACATCCAGCAGCCATTCTGTATTGGAGGGAATAATGTTTTGAATATTCCCTCTGCTAAATATCAGTGACAGCTGAAAGGGGTTGTGTGTGTGCGATATCCCATTTTATTTTTGCTCTGAAAACTTGACTTTGAGACTGGGAGCTGGGAAAAGATGATTCCCACATTGCAGAACCAGACAGCTCCTATCACAGCCTAGACCCAAAGCAGATCATTTCAACAATATTCCCAGCTGTGCTTAAGGCATGAGGCACAGAAACACCACCATTTGTTCTTGCCTTGCCCACAAAAGAAGTAGATTTTAGGATACACTGGTGGACTTGTGTTTTGTTACCTCTCGTGCCCAGGCTGAGTCAGGCAGCCCAGCCTGGCTCTTGCCTATGGACCAACTCACCTGTGCAGCATTCCCAGCCCAGGCCAGGTCCCAGCAGAGCTGTGTACAGGCACCCACCCTCTGAAACCTCCTAATCCAGAGCCTGCCGCCTTGGAGACCCCTGATGCTAAAAGCAATCTGCATAGCCAGGGGCTGGGGTAACTCACCAGCACCTCTTTTTTTATGGATTGTTAGTTCCCCTGCTCCCTTGCTGAGGCTGGAGCTTGCACTTGTACGTGGTGACACCCTGTTGTGCCTCCTCTCCAGACTCTGTGCCAGAAGGGGTGTACCCAAAATTCCAGTTCCCTGAATGGCAGCCTCATGTCACAGCCCCTTTGCTTTCCTGTGACCAGCTTCATTATGCCACCCCAGAAGCACTGGGTACCCCCTGGCCTGCTCCTCTTAACCCCACTGCCCAAAGTCTTGTAGGCAAAGTCAAGAAGGATGGTTCAGAAAAAGAGCAGATGGAAAACATCCTCACCTGTCTTTCCTTTCTCTCCCCTCTCTTGTCTGGCTGACATTCTTCCCAAACCACTCAGCAGTGAAGGGCACGTTGTATTTATCTGCAGAGGAGGTCAAGGGCAGGAGTTGCATTCCTGAAGTGCAGAAGTTACAATGCAATTCAGCCTGTGGAGGCAAGAGCAAAGATGGGGCACTGAAGGTGGAGACCCCATGCTACAAAAAGCATTTCCCTGCTCCAGTTCAGAACACTCTTGGATTAGTGATGCTTCCTCCGAGTTTATTACCAATTCACCTGTCAGTCTGCTTACAATGTTCTGAATGAGTTTTGTCATTACGTTTTGATACCCATTAAATTGTTTATACCCTTTAGCCCTTGCTTCTCTCTTCTCAATTAAAAAAAAAATCGAAAAAACAAAGGAAGCAGCCTGTATTTTGTCCATAAATAGCAACTTTAAATTTTTTGTCATGCTCACTGTCTCCTGTACCCTTTCCAGTTCTTCAATACCCTTCCTGTGTGGTCTCCCTGGCCTTTTTGCAGAGTATAATTATGCTTGTATACAACATCCTGCAGCACTAATGAGGCAAAGAATGCCTTTCTCCCTCTCTTTTTAGAATAAATGGCACATAATGTGGCCAGCAGGACCAGGGCAGTGATCACCCCCTGTACTGGGCACTGGTGAGACCACACCTCGAGTCCTGTGTTCAGTTTGAGCCCCCCAGTACAAAAGAGAAACTGAGGCGCTGGAGAGTGTCTGGAGAAGGGCAGTGAGGCTGGGGAAGAGTCTGGAGGATGTTTTTGAGGAGGAACAGCTGAGGGAGCTGGAGTGACTCAGGCTGGAGAGCAGGAGGTTCAGGAGGGACCTTATCCCTCTCTACAACTTCCTGACAGGAGGGTGAATCCAGATGAAGCTCTTTCTAAGAGAAAAAATAAGAGACGGAGCAAGTTCAGAGGCAGGCTTGTTTCCTGGCTCCCATGCCCATCTTACATGATCCTGGCTGTGATGAATCTCTGATTAACCTGCTGTAGATGCTTCATGGTGGCACTAAGGAAACTGCAGATTCAGTGGTGGGAAGGTCGAGGAGTGAAGGTTGTACACCCCCATGCATTTTTTTCTACTGTGATCTTCTTTATTCGAAAATCAATGGCTAGACATGAAATCAGAATAATAAGCTGAAAAAATGTAAAGACTTTTATCTGTATTTCTCTAACTATGAGAAAAATCATAAAATGTCACACAGCTGTCTCTAAAGATTATTCAGGAAACTCCTCTTTGCCCCAATATAATGTATGTCACCTTTCAAGACAACGCCTAGTTAACTTTGGATCTACACCATCAGTCATCCATAGAGTTCATCAGTATCAGGGGTACATTTCTTTGGAGTACAGACATTAGGAATGCACAGGCCATCATAGATCAAATCTGAGGCTTTCTTGGAAGCCAGTGGAGAAGCAATTACCTTACAGATGTGGTAAGACAAGCTGTTATGCAAAAAGGTGTTCCTACCAGACTAAGTGGGAAAATTTGTAGCTAACAGCTTGTACAACCAGAATCCCAAACATCACACAATTGGTGCTTGAGGAAAAGTATCTCAAAGCACAGAGTGGAAATAAGTATGTGTGGTGTGGCCTTCAGCCTGGAGAAGAAGTACAATTACCACAGTTATCATGAAAATGAACCCCAAGGACCTGCTCATGTACGCAAGACATTCAAGTGGAGAAGAGTTTGGTGTTGGGCAGGTGTGAAATGTGTCTTTGAGAAGACAAACAAATAACTGCATTGTAAAAATGACTGCAAAGTTTCCTGCTCCTAATTTTAATACCTCGGCGGCCACCCAGTTTAGATAAATATCTCTAATGAATCTGGAAATCAAACTTAATAATCACAGCCAAGATAGGTAATTCCAGACTCAGAAACTATTCTTCATTTTGCCCAGATTAACCCGCAGGGATTTAAATGGTGTTGCAAGTTATTTTTAACTGAGTTATCACTAATCTCCCTCAATACTTTTTAGACTGTATATATTAAAATCACACTGTCAGAAAACATGGGGACAGTTATCTTCCAAAAAATAAAAGAGCTGACAAATAGGATGTAGGACTTCTTTTGCCATATCATGGTCATGTTTGGGCTTTTCCTGTTACCCCCACTTCATGACTTTATTTCTGTTGTTTCTGTTAAATTCCTCTGCAAGAGCTATGGAGGACATGCAGCCTTAAGGACCACATATCCCTATGGCAGAGTCCTCAGTGAGCCCCAGGCTGAAGGAGGAGGTTGGTCAGTGTAGATAGCTTTTATTCACAGTCTTGGGATGGGAAATTCGATTTTTTTTTCTCTCTGACTAGTTTTAGGAATCTTACTGACTCTTCACACATGATTTGGAGTGACTCCTTTGTCAGCCATGTAGAGAGACAATTGAAAAAAGGGGAAATTTCTATCTGGGGCTGCTTCCTAAGTGGAGGTGGGTGACACTCTGGGGATACCTAGGGAAGACCTGGGGAAACCTTGAATCACAGGTTTTGAAGTTAAAGATCTGGAGGTGTTAATAGGTTTCTCTCCAGTTAAAAAAAAAAAAGGTAGAATCCCAAAACCCCAGCAAATGTGTTCCCAGCCCAGGTAAGTGGTGGGAACAATTTTATTGCTGCACTAAGAGATGCAACCTAATCAGCCACCAAGATACCTTCCTTTTATCCTTAACCAGAGTTCCAGAGCTCAGCAAAGGACCTGCACAACAACAGCACAAGGCTGGGAGAGGCATCTCAGCATCTCTCTCCCTGGCAGAAATTCCTGTATCAGCCAAGCTAGAGGAATCTGTTTTGGGAAACAACAGATATATCAAACATTCTGGCAAAGCCTAGGAGAAATGACATTTCAATGATGTTGAAAATAAAATTATCAGAGAGAGATTAATTTGTGTGACAGTATGTCTTTATGCTTTCCACTGAGGAAGAACGAGAGTCCTCTGTGTGCACATTGAATTTACTTCTGGTGTGAGTCAACCTCTGTCAGCAGGGCTGTAAGTGCTGTTGGTTTAAGAAAATGGGTAATCTGCTACCTGGCACCTGCCCCCTGCACACCTCAGAGCACCAAAGCTTTCCATCTTCTGCTACCAGCAATGCTCATTTTGCACCATGGTTTGAGGCATAGCATTCAGAACATCTCCTGCACTATCCATGAAAACATTTGCGCAAGGATGGCAGATGAGACAGCCAAACACAGGGCTGCAGGCCATGGAAAGCCCGGAGTCCAGTTTTGGAGATGAAAAGGGATAAGGGAGCAAATGGTCTGTTAACAGGAATGGCAGTCCCAACCCATTTCTCACATGACTTTGCAGGTACCCTGCACTGCCAACTGCCTGGGGGCATCTCTTCCTGCAGGACACACAAAACTTGGCCATGATTTGCCCCAGCCAGCCCTTGACTGCTGTGGTGTCACAGCCTGTGCATAAGCAATAATCCCTGAACAGGTGCAGAATGATGCTGTAGAACCAAGAAGACACAGAACAACGTTCTACTCAGAGTGTCTGCAGCAGATGTGTAATCACACGCTCACCATCCATTCTCCTTCCAAGACATCCATGAGCTGAAAGCTCAGATGCAAAGGAATGCCCAGAAGTTTCAGGTCCTTTTTTTTCTGATATTTATAAGATGCCAAACACAAATGACAGTAGTATGGATTTTGCCTTATGCTCCTGCTGTTCTGCTCACTGTTCTGGCAGCCCAAAGGTGGCAGCAACCCAGCTGAACTCACGGGTTGTTTCTTTCCTGGGAGTAGGCAATGACACATGAAGTGGCAGGAATGGTGTGTCACTTCCCAGCTGTGTCACAGCTAGGGACAAGGACACAGTGTGTGTCCCAGTATGGCTGGGCAGAGGGAGTTCCTCTGGGGAGGCTGCAGCAGCTGGCATCCCAAAGAGCAATCCCACTGCATCCCTCTGCTGGCCTGCAGATCCCAGTGTCCAGTGCAGCAGCCACAGCTCCTATTTGCTCAGGCCAGTGAAGATCACTTCTTCCATCACAGGGTTTTCTTTTGCCAGCCTCTTTGCTGAGAGGGCAAACTGCATAGGCAGTAAAACTGAGCTACTTAACCTGAGCCTGTTGTTTATTTAAAGCATTGCCCAAACTACTTATTTTCCCTAACATGAATCTTGGTACTGCTGGAATGAGTTGAGCAAATCTTCCCACCCAAAAGATGAACCAGAAACTGTCACAAGAGCAGGCATGAGAGGTTTGGCTAAAGTATAAGGAACCAAAGAGGGTCTGGCACCTGGAAGCTTCAACAACTGTAGATGCCCTTCAGCTTGCTTGACCCACTACATCAGTCCATGCTGAACTCACTGCTCACCACAAAATTGAGATGCATTCCTCAGCCCATGGAAGCATCACCTCAGTGAGACTAAAATAAAACCCACTGAAAGGTTTTATATAATACCAAGGCTACAAGATCTCTTACATAGTTTTCTTAGTGGAGCAAGAGCCAAGTACAGCTTAAATTCATTAGCTAATGGCCTATGACAATGAAGGACAAAGACAATTATTATGCACATTTCCCAGCTGACTGTTTCTGTGTGAAGAAAATGCAACAAATTATTGTTCTCCCATATTATCATACTATAAAGTATTATTATAATATCTATTTCGAAAAATCCCTATCCTTTCAAAATGCAGATGAATGCCAGATAAATTTGATTTTTATAGCTGAAAGCTTGGTGGAAAAGTCAAGATATTATTAGGGCCATGGACAATCACATTACATTTTATATGATATGACTTCACTACTGAATCAGGAAATTGATCTCAGGACATTTTTTTCTACTGAAGGCTTACCAATTTGCTGAGTACCTCTCATGTATCTCAAACACTTATCCTTGGATATAATAGTAAGAGGCATTCTTAATAGCTGCTTGTATTTATGGAAAAATCAGAAAAGAAATACAACATAACATCCTAGACTCACAGAATCACTGAGGTTGGAAAAGACCTCCAAGATCATCGTTCAACCTTTGACCAGTCATCACTTTGTAAACTAGATCATAGCACTGAGTGCCACGTCCACTCATTTATTACTGTGTTCAATAGGGCACTTATCACCTGGCCATAAAAGGAGATCAGGTTGGTCAGGCAGGACCTGCCTTTCCCAAACCCATCCTGGCTGTCCTTGATCCCCTGGTTGCCCTGTATGTGCCTTGTGATCACACTCAAGGTGATCTGTTCCATCACCTTCCCAGGCACTGAGGTCAGGCTCACAGGCCTGGAGTTCCCCAGATCCTCCTTCCAACCCTTCCCTTGGGTGGGTGTCACACTGACCAACCTCCAGTCCCCTGGGACCTCTGTGGTCAGCCAGGACTGATGGTGAACGATGGACAGTGGCTTGCTGAGCCCTTCCAGCAGCTCCCTCAGTACCTTCAGGTGAATCCCATTCTGCCCGACAGACTTGTGAGCATCTAAGGGGCACAGCACATCACTGCCTACCTTCTCCTAGATCATAAAGGGTCTTTCCTGCTCCCTGTCCCTGTCTACCAGCTCAGGGGGCTGATTTTTCTAGGGATAACATATCTGTTATCACATATTCTGATAAGCATCCACCCATTGCTCTCAGGGACCATGCAGGACTACTCAGAAGCCCACTTGGGGCAACAACCCATCTTCCTTCCCCTCTATACTCACTCCCAGAATGTCACTCAAGGTGTCCCAGTTACTCTGGAGTTAACAGGTCTTTCACACAGGGCTTGAGAAAAGCCCAAACTTACTTATCCTCTAGTGGCAAGGGTGAGCAGGAGGCTTCCTTCAGCAAGGGCTTCGTAATCCATCCTGAAATGGAAAAAACTGAGGGGGAATTCTAGTGTCCCAGCATGGCCTGGGATCTGTCATTAGAGCTGGTCCAAGGGTTTTGTGGTGTGCACTGCAAGGCTTTACCCTCTTGTTCCCCCCCCCAGTTCCACAACCCCACTTTTGTACATTTTCTCTTTGCAGCTGACACTTGCAATATAAGCCACTGAGGCTGTAATAAAATGCTCAACACTAACGATATATATGGAGTGTTACAGATTATGAAATTCAATGTAATTTTTTTAGAAGTCATAAAAACATTATCTGATTCCCAGTAGCCTCCAGAGAGACACAAGAATATCACTAAAATGTCAAAATCATAAAGTGCCTGCTTTTGCCCTATTTGTTTTTCGTGGTGGTGAAGCAGTTATTACATGACATTTCATAAATACAATGACTCAGAAATAATTAGTGTGCTGAATAACAAGCTTTCCACTCTAATACAGCACCATACATTTTAAACCCCCAATTTTCATGAGGCACTCGCACACTCTAGCTTAAATACTACAAATAAAAGTGAACTCTGGGGGGGAAGAACAATTCTGCTGTTAAGTTTTGGTTTCTTTTCATTCCAAGGGAGGTGTACTGATAGTCAGGACAGCAGGGTTAGGCAATGAGCAGCAGTAACTGTGTTTCCCAAAGGGCAGGGACAAAAGAGGCAGCATGTCTCACTGTTATAACACAAGGGAGAGGTTCCAAGAGAGTATCATGTTAGCAAGATTAAAATTAACAAAAACACTGAACAAAATCCTTCCTTGAAGGATGGAGATGATATAAAATTGCTAGTAATTAATATGGGAGAAACAACACTGCACACAGCCCTGCTCCATCCAAGAAGTCTTCCAGAATTTCACTGCTCAGCTTGTAATACTCCTACTTACTATTTTTTTAAACACACAGTGGATTTTATCGCCTTTTTTAGCTATTAATACGCAACCAATTATAAATTGTGAGTTGCAGCACTGGATGATTTCCCTTCAAGAATGCTAAGCAGCTTCTGCACTCTATTAGGCCATGTCACAGCACAGCAACTACCATCCTCTCTGACTTTTTTTTAGCAGCAATTCCTAAACACATGCTCAGCAGGAAAACTGGAGCAAGCCCCATCTTAGGACCTCCTTATGATGCTGGTTTTTAACTTGCTGGATATTCTGCCTAAAAATAAAAGGAAAATTTAGGATTTAACTCAAGTTCTCAGGAGTGGCGATTCAGATGAACAATAGGAAATAACAGCAGTGTTTATTACATCTTGGAGGTACTTGTCTTGTTTTCTCTCACTGCTGTTGTTCTGGCACCACACTCAAAACTTCTTCTCGAGGTCTATCGGAGGAGAGAGGGTAAATTTTGGGTGGAAGGTTAGAAAAACAGAAGGAAAACAGAGAAGGCAGTGTGAACTTTGATTCCATGCAGTCACAACGCAGCTCCCGCAGCAGCACTGTCCCTGGGGTGCAGGAGCCACTGACAGGTCACAGAATGAGCTGGGTTGGAAGGGACCCACAGGGACCATCAGGTCCAGCTGCTGGTCCTGCACAGCACCAAACCCAACAGCACCCAGTTCCTGCAGGCTTTGGCTGCACTAAAATTCCCTCTTGCCCTTTTTTTTTTTTCGTTTTTCCTGTGATAAAGTACTTGCAATAAAACCACCCTCCCACTGAGCAAAGGTATAATTATTGATAGTTATTGATACCCATCTATGGTGTCATTAATGACAGTAGTTGGGCCAAGATGAAGCTCAAGGCAGCTGGCTGAGTCTGCAGCAAGTCCAAGCACCAAGAGCTGTTCCTGCATTTGAACATGAGCATGGAACCAGTAAACACACCACCCACAGAAGGAACTATGGATGAGGATGCACATTGTGTGTCACTATTTATGCATGCTTTACATCTCTTTTCTGTTAAAAATCCCTTCACTGTGTGGAAAAATAGTTCTTTATACTGAAATGGGAAAAAATGCTGAGGTCGGGCAGTACTTTTTATTGTTTTACCATAATCACAGGATAATGGTAAATCACAGGATTATTTGGTGGGTGTCAGAACTGGGTTTTGGCTGAGACAATCATAGGGACCCTACATGGTAACACAAGCTCAGACATAAAACACCAAGCTGAGGCCAGAGCTGTGATATCCAATTGCCTTTGCCTAGAAACTGCAGTCAGCATTTGCAATCCTTAACAGGGAGTTTCAAAACAGCCCCCAGTGTTTGTGAAACCTAAGGCCGAATTTGTGTGCTGCAATGTCAGGGGAGCTGAGGACATTCCAGGGTTTTTGCTGCTGTGCTGCTTTGTGGTTTCCAGCAAGATGTTGGCATGTCCTTTCCACACTGGCCAGCTCAGCTCCAGAGATCCTTTCCCTCTCAACACCTTCACATCACCTTTCAATCAACAGCTATTAAAAGAACTTCCAGAAGTGTTTGCAGTTCATCACAGTCTACGTTTGAAAATAAATTCACAGAAAGGAAAAAAAAAATCCACTCAGGTATAAAATATCCAGATTAATTGATGGTCCTTGCTTGCTTTCTGTTTCATCCTTCACTCCTTCCACCATTTATCAGAGATCCAAACTGGTGCAAATTAACTTCCGAATGTGTGACAGCACAACCCATCTAAGAAACCTAATTCAGAAGCAATTATGTTTCTTACTTTTCTTTATTCTTTTCCTTCTCAGAGTCCAAGAATGTTTTTTTCCTTGCTAAGGAACCATTTTGATTTGCCTGTTTGTGTAAAAATAATCCATGTTTCCTTGACATGTTGAGAATACAACATGCCAAGAATAACTTGCATACTTTGGGAGGTCTTTCTGTTTGTGAAAGTCCAGCATGCTACTGGCTTTATCAAGAGGTCTAAAACATGCTTGTGGAACTTGAAAATGGCCTTTCCAATGACTAATGCAGCCCATTTATATGGATAGCTCATTAAATTAGCAGAAATGCTAAGTCTTACAAGAAGCAATTTCTCTCTTGTGCAAAACACGGAGCGTGCTCATCCGGGAAAGGAAATTTCACATCTCCTAGCTAATAGTGAAATAACAGATCATCACAAACTCCTTCCAGACTCTTCTTATTTGGACACGCTCCACATCCTTTTCCCAGCCAGCATTTTCCTGGCCAGCATAAACCTCTGGGAGGCCCTATCTGCACTGACATCTCTGCAGTTCCAGACCCAGCCAGGCTCAGAGAGCAAAGCAGAAGCAAGCTGAGGGTAGCAGAATTTATCTTCAGAATACATGGCAATATGTGTCAAAGAAGAATATCCCGGAGTCGTGATCTGCCAAGGGCTGCCAGGTCCATAGGGCTGAAAGGGTTTTACGTAGCTTTTTGTTGTTGTTGTTGTTGCTGTTTGTAGGGTCTCTAAGACAAAGTGTTGTAACTTTAATGGTTACTTGTGGGGAGATCTTAAGGATTTAGATTGTTTCCCTTGCAACTTGCTCTTTAAAGGGTTTACTTATGAAAAGGCCAGGAAAGTTGGGGATGTTGCAACATTTTAATTAGGGAATTTATCTTGTAGGCTGTAGCCTGCTGTAATTTGGTTAATCTCCCAGTGAATATCAGAGAATATAATATGTTGGAGAAACACATGGAAGCCTTGTGCTGCATGGTCACTTTTACTTACACATGTCCTTCTCAGCAAAGGAGTGACAGCACATATTAAAAAGCATTTGTTCATGGACTGAGGGCAACCTGAGAGCTGCCCCAGGGCTCACTCTGTGTCTGATCTTCCCCATGAAGCAAAAGATCCTGCTGGTATTTCTGTCCAGATACTTCTGTAGGCTCAGAGACAGAGATGTTTTTTGCAGCCACACCTACTTACAACTCTGTGCTGTGTGAAAATGAGTGTTCCTTGCTCATCTAGTATTCAGCTGAAAAGATCTTGCATTTGCCTGCATCCTAAGACACATCTGGCTGTAGCACTGCAGATGGGGTCCTTAAAAAACCACGAAGAAAAGGTGTTCAGGTTAAGAATACTCTCATGATTTAAAAAAAAAAAAAATTGAAAGTTCTCAAGTGTTTGTTTAAAGAAAATAATTTTCATTGAAATGCTGGCACAATTTCAAGCAATTTGATTTTAATTTTGAAGTGTTGAAAATGCCCTTGGATAATTTCTGCAGCATTCCAGAACCCAGAAGTGATCGTAGAAAACAAGTCACTTAAGAAATCAACTGCAGAAGTAAAATGCATTTCCTGTTTTCTAAGAAAACAAAAAAGGGCCCAAAGCTCTTAAGTCTTTCTGAGAAAGACCTTCTCACAAGCAGTTTTCCAGCAGGCAAGCGTGATTTGCCTTTTTTCCCCTAAACAAGACAGATTTAGCACATTCAGAAAGCTTCTGAGAACCACATAATGAATACAAATAATTTACTGGACTTTGGTACCAAGTGCATTGCTTTAAGCA